>NC_056745.1:302301191-302433691 GCF_019279795.1 Protopterus annectens | reverse complement strand
TGACCTCTACCTTGCACACAGACCATCAAGAGAATCTATTCTGTCAGATCTATTACACATTGACAAGTAAAATGGCAGCATGAAAACCCACTTATGGGATTTCAATGTATTTTACAAAATAAACAGGACATGTTGAAGGATAAATACATGTCAAAGAGAATACTACTCCTGTGGAACCATCTCCCACCTACATAAAGCAAAGTATTTCTTTTACTCTCTTCGAATGAAATTTGAATGACTGAATGGGGAAACTGTAAATTCACCTCTGGTTGGCACCCATGTCCCTTATGGAAAGGGACTACAAGTGAATGTCCAAAGATATCCTTGTCCTGCCCACCTCTGGGTTATTCATACACACAATATAGTGGCTTCAAAAGGACAACAGGAATATAAGGCCTGGCTTCCTAAGGTCCTCACAGATCAATAGCCTAGCAAACACCTATGAACCTATGAGATGACATTACAGAGAATGACTGTAGGCAAGACAATGTCAGTATCAGTGGCTTCACTGAACACTTTGAGGACATATTTCCATCCTTTCTTCATAGATAAGTGCTGGAAGTGATCCAAATGGGAGGTGATACATTTTCATTTGTTTTTATTAGTCATGATTTCTCGGATAACAAGTCAGCCATGAGGGGTAAGTAAAAATATTCCTGCAATGGTTTTGCTCATGAGTGACAAAAGTAATGCAAGCAAGGCCATTTTATTGACTGTTTGTAAGGCATACAGAACTCACTATAAATTTCTTCACAGATTTAGTTTAAACAATGTTTGAGTCCGAGAAACAAACTGGAAGGAGTCTTGCCTAGAGTTCTGTGCTGAGCATTTTTGTTACTTTTTATTATTAGTATTATTATTATTATTATTATTATTATTATTATCATTATTATTATGTTTATGTTTAGAATAACATATTCAATCAAAACTTAAATTTTCAATTACTTTAATCTACCGCCAATTAGTTTAGCCAGGTTTATTTATTTGACATTGCCTACCAAGAAAGTCAGAATGTCCCTTTTTAGCAAAGCCATGGGGAGAAAAACTTCACTTTACATACATTCCAAACAGATAATAGTAAAATATACAATAACACTCAGGATTATATGACTTAACAGGTGATCACAGTGTTATGTACACTATGTAATATAACATAAGCTCATCTGTAGAACATACTATACACAGCACATAAAATTCACATCAATAGAACATTATTTTACAGTGTATGTGCATACTTCCACTGTAATACTTGCACACAATCAGCAGATAAGGAATATACATATTTATTCAAATAGTTAGATTCAACCAGTAACCAGGAGATTGCTGTAGTAAAAGTTTAAGATGTAGTTTTATTTATTTGATTTCACTGCATGATGTGGGGAATTAGTCAAGGGCAGTACTGTTACATTGATAGATATGATTTCATTAGGACTGTAAATTTTAGAGGGGATAAGATTTAGAATAAAAGAGATCTTGGCAATGGGGCCATTACAAGTGCAGGGCCATCTGTTTGAAATGTATGTCTTCAAAGAGATTTTAAGCTGAGAAGAATTTTGCGAGAAAGCATGTGGAACAGAATCAGGATACAGCAATATGGGGAACTGATATTTTGCTTTTCTCATTTAAGACATATGCATACATAAACTAATAGAAAAGAAAACAAACCATAATATTGTTTTCATCCATTAGGCATTGCATACATGTTTTCTTTTTTTATAACAACTGTCACTCAATCCAACATTACATAAATTAGTCCATTCCTGGCTTCTGTCAAACTTCACTCCTCCTCCTGAACATTATTTTGAATGTATTGAACCACAAATTCCATTTTATTTTTACGTAATTTCTTGTTTCCCTTTTCTAAAGATCTTAATCCCAGTTTTTTTATCTGTATGTGACAGTTGTTGTGTCTTTCGGCTTTTCCCTGTTAGGGGTCGCCACAGGGGAACTCCGGTCCACTAATGATTGGCAGTAGATTTTTACATGCCGAGTTGCCAGTTCTGACACACAACCTTCAATGAAGGTACGCCCATTCACGCATGTCTCCACACAGAAGACACTCTAGCTGAGAATCGAAGAGGACGTCTTACTGTGAGGCGACAATGCTACCACAGCACCACCACAGCAGTTTAAATCCATAAATCCACAAAGCTGGTGGAATAGAACCAATATACATAAAACAGATGTTCTACTTTAGTATTTCAAGACCTAATCAAGTTATGAAGAATATACAGTTGTGTAAATAAACTTACTGCAATGGTAGACATTTGAATGATCACTGGTGCAGTAGCCTAAGCTATATGGGTTATATCCGGCACAGAAAACAGCTTCCAAAGCTTTAAGGCACCTTAAATTGTCCCCAAAACATTAGTCAACACAAGCTGAGCCAACTGAAAAACAGATTTGGGTGCCAATCCCTTCATAGGTTTATGGGTAAGTACTAGGCTAGCTGCCCTTGTTAGCCAATTTAAGCTTAGACAATTTCCCTTGTTGTGCTTGAATTAACCTATCCCATTTGGTTAGAGATTGTCCTTACCCATCCCATGGTCGATAATTATACCTCACCCCTAATGAGAATAATTGGGATCATACCATAAATAATTTCATGGGATCCATACATGGGATAAAGCATTTAGGAGTGCCACTGTCAATTAGTAGTGCAGGGGCATTCCTGGGGTAAATCTTTCATGCCAACTGACAGAGGGAAACTAAGTCCTGAGAGAACATTTCTAGGAAAAGAAAAATACATGTCCATACCTTGGTATAAAAAACACATCAAAAAACAAGGTGAGTGGAGGGGGGAGAAGCTAATGCAGCAGTGATCATTCAAACATCTACTGTTATGTTGAGTTTATTTACACAGCCGTACTCTGTTCTTCATATTGATCACTGCTACAGTAGCCTGAGCTATATGGGTAGATTACCATAATTTAGAACAACTGGGAGGTGAAAGGCAAGGGTTCAGGAGCCTCTGGAGAATAGTGCTAGCAAAGTCTGTCCTAGTTCTGAAAAAGGAATCTAGATTATAGTGTTTTGCAAAACTATGCGTTGAGGTCCAAGATGCTGCTCCTAGAACATGTCAAGCACTCTCCAAAAACCATAGACGACGCCAAGGCCCTGATTAAGTGTGCTTTGACCCTACCTGTCATAGTTTTGTTCTGGTGTGAATCAAAGAGTAACAGCCTGAGAACCATTTGGAAATAAGCTGCTATAACACAGGTTGTCCCTTCTTTGTACCTTCACAAGAAATGAAAAACTGATCAGAAGTTCTTAAAGATTTTCTTCTGTCAGGATGGAACCTGAGTTATCTGTGGGTAACCAAGATATGAAGTATCCTTTCACCCTCATTTTTAGGTTCTGGAAAGAAAGCAGTGAGAGTTCTAAAAGGAATTAACTGTTATATGTGCCCCACTAAGTTCAGAAACAAATGTTTTAGGTATTACTAAAACCCACGGTGGTGTTATAGTAACACACCAGGATTTAACATTTTCAGTTATTCAGAACTTAAAATCACACCAGCACACTTTTCCCTTTTCAATAAGGGATTTAAATTTGTTCCTACTCCTAAATTCAACATTGTGGACACTATTAATGAACTTAAACTATACACACGGAAATTGAATTTTTTGATTAACTTAGATGCTAAGAGGCATATTGAGCATGATGATTTTATACTGACTACTACCTCTAAATAGAAATATCTAAGGAAAAATAGTTTATACAATCCACCTTTTAATAACACCTTATCTGTCTTTGAAAAGACATGTGAAAAAGAAATCTATAACTTGAAACAGTCTTATGGATCTTACATGTCAACTTAACTAAGGAAAAAAAGGAAGTCATGATGGAGCGTAGGAGTAACCCATCAATTAGAGTTATGAAGTCCATCAATTAGAGTTATGAAGCCAGACAAGGGTGGGGGGACTGTTATAGTAGAGAAAGATGACTACGTTTGTAGTATTTACAATCTTTTACAGGATACCGAGAAATATAACAACATGTTTAGGAACGGAATTTTCATCACATATAGAAAGACTGATCCTTTTTTAGACAATGCGCTTATGCAGGGTACTATAGATGTGAATACTTATAGATTCCTATTTAACAAATCCGCCTACATTCCTACTGTGTTTGGTATCCAAAAATACACAAAGACATTCTTAGTCCTCCATATAGACTCATTGTGTCCACTAATAATTCCAAGACTTATCCTCTTGCAGTGTACAGCGATCATATACTTAAAGATTGCATTTCACCTGTGTATCATATTTTAAAAGACTTATGGGACTTTCTTGATAAGATCAAAACACGTTTTGAGTATTTGTGATGTTTTTTTTTCTACTATTGACATAGTGGATCTTTTTTCCTCTATCCCTCATACTATAGGCTTGGAAACCATTATAGACCCTACCTTATCAGATGTCTCTACTACTAATTTCATCATTGATTTTATGGAATTAGTTTTGACAAATAATTTCATTACATTTGAGGGTGAATATTATAGGGAAATGAAAGGTGTGGCTATGGGGGCAAGTTGTGCCCCATATATGCTAATTTAGTTTTGTATAGTTTGATAAAGCAATTTCTTTTGACATGTGCTTACTCACTTAGATGGCACATTTATTTCAGATATTTAGATGACATATATATTCTATGCAAGGAATGTGATTTAGACAGTCATACTCATTTTCTGTTATATCTTAATGAAATAACATCTTTTTTTGTCATTTACTGGCCATTTTGAGAGAGATTCCATCAATTATTTGGATGTCATTTTAAGGACTATTTAAGGGGTATTTAATATTCCAAAGTTTACAGAAAACCACCTTTTTCTAATAGTTACTTGGTCTACCACAATTGCCATCCCAAGCAAGTCAAACAGAACATTTTTTAAAGGGCAATTAGTAAGAGCTGCCCATATGTGTTTTGATCACATCTATTTTATTGCTAAAGTAGACACTTTAACAAACTTATTTTTGGAAAGGGGTTATCCTAAAGAATTTCTAAATAAAATTGCAGGTGGCGTGACTGAACTGTGGGGCAAAAGATATGTCACTTTTACCCCAAGATAACTTCTGGTTCACAGAAGACATTTTTGGATCTTAACAAGCTTCCATGGTTAAATATACACATGCCTTAGTGGTTACTTATAAAAATTATGCAAAGCCTATTAAAGAGGTTGTCAACAGGAATTGGAGTATTTTTAAGACTGACGAAACAATTCTTAAAACTTTGGGTACTAAGCCAACCTTTGTTTTTAAGATGGGCTATAATTTTAACTCTTTATTTGAACACCCTTGTAACTTTATATCTTATTAGCAATGTTAAAAAGAGTACTAAGAAATGTGCTGCATGTCACCAATGCCCTTTTATTTTGGAATAGACAGTGTTATCAGTTAGTAACCCTCCTGTTAACATAGTACTGGGATACGGCAACTGCTCAACTAAGGGGGTGGTTTATATTGCAGTCTGCAAAAAATGCTTCAGTTTTAATATAAGAAAAATGGGGCATCAGTTTTGAAGAAGAAGAACGTATGAATACATCTATGAAATTAATAGAGGCAACAAAATAATGCCTTATGTAGACATGTACAGGTTTGTTTAGGATTTACTAAGTTTTTGTTTGGTATAGTAGAAGTTGTTCCCCAGGATATCAGAGGAGGGAAATGGGAAACCTGACTTAAAATAAGGGAATTGTTCTGGCAGCTTAGATTAGATACTGCCAGTGACAAATGTATTAATGACTACATTTCTATACTACCTGTTCTAAAATACAAAGCTGCTCAACTATAAAGAAATGTTTTTGGATATTGTATTTTAATAGTTTATTTATTGCATATAAGATTTTAAACAACTACTTTTAACATAATTATAGCAAGATTTTTTTCTTGTGTTTTTCTTCTGTGTGTTTCTATTTGGTTTTGAGTGGATTCCAACTGTGTTTACACTTTAAGATTATACAAAATTATTCAGCTAATTGACCATGTGATTTGTAATTAATTCAGTGGTTATAAAAAGTAACTTTTTGTGTTTCATGATGGTTCTGAAGAAGTCCATTTGCTCAGGATGAAAGCACTTAACCACCTTTTTATGTTTTGTTATGAATAAAAGTGTGTTCTTTTATTACTTTTGCATTGTGTCCTGGCTATTTACAGTGGATTTAACGTGTGAGACATTGTGGAATTTTTTTGCACAAGTGGTTTGTTTTTCGTTTTCATTGAGCTCCTTGGTAAAGCAGCACAATGTGAGCTTCTTTCCTGTGTTTCCTAATTTCTAATAACTTTTAACAACCTTTTACCACAAAAGTAGAAAAGTGTGCTCCCATTTAAAAGTAGATAAAAGCTATATGACAGTCAGTAAAAATACTTTTCCGTAGCTTTAAATTAGTTAGTTTTCACTAAAACAAAAAAGTAAAAACAACTAAAAAGTAATGTAGAAGTTTTTTTCCCAGTGGGAACTTGTATGCCCAGCAGTGGAACAACAATAGCCAACTGTCGATTCTCAAAGCACACAGAAGACCAACAGTGACAAGAAAGCTCTGAAGGGCTTGGCATCCAAACCTGCCATTTTAGTCAGCTGAGCTCTAACTAAGTAATGATTTGGGTGCATGGAAGGTGTCCTCAAGCTTTGGAAGCTGGCTGGCGGTTATATCCTATGCAGGATATAACCCTTATAGATTAAGCTCTTGCAGCAATGATCAATATGAAGAATATATGATGCTCTGTTTTCTTATTCTATTTTGATGTTACAATCCCTGTATGATTACTAGTTTTTCCATTAGTCGTAAACATAGTAGGCAGCCCTGCTGGAGGGGGCTGTCCAGTATGTGGTCTGAAAAGTACCACATTTATAAAAGAAGCTTAGTATATGTAGATCAAAGTGTAGCATGTGTGCAATACATCTTTAAGGAGTATGTGAGACTGTGCGTGCATGTATAAATTCCAGACAATCCCTAGTGCCATTTTGAAGAAGCAGCCAGTGTGTAAGCATGTATGATCACAGCAGTTAGTTTGCATATAAGTTACTTAGTTATAGTCAAATAAGCTTTACAGTAATTTGTTTGTATAGAATAAAGTTGCTTAAACAGAACCCATGGAGACCCGTTTATTCGTATACCAACACAAAAGCAACATGGTGTCAGAACTGGGATGGAAAGTAACAAAATATTTGGAGACATGAGATGTAAAGGCGACAGCGAAGGTAAAACCAAGAGAAAACAGTGCGAACATAACCAGAAGGAATTAAAGGTAATAAAAAGCAACACAAATTATTTGCTCAATGCAAAGAGGCAAGAAAAGGCATTACAAGGGCATAAACCACATTATCAGGTGAGCAGAAAGCACAAAAAGTTTGTTAACTAAATAAAATGTTTAAGATAAAAGTGTTTGATGAAACAAATGTGTTTAAAGTACAAAACAAGCATGTTAAAGATAAAATGAGCATGTCAAATATAAAACAAGCATGTTTAAGGCAGAAAGAGTATGTTTAAGGCATATCTGGGCATGTTTAGAATAAAATGAGCACAAAGAATAATAAGAAGAAAAGAAAAGGGGCACAGTAGATAAAAAAAAATAAAGCAAGACGACTGCTGTGTTGGGAAAAGTGCCGTGTTTGTGCATAACTACGACTTCATTTGGCATCAAAAAAGTAATTAAAGTCATTTGAAGTATCTCAGAGTGTGTAAAAGTGCTTACAGTGTGTGCTTATTACTGTGGATGTGTGTCAAAGAGTTCACTGTGTGTAAAGTATAACTATCTCATGTAATTCAATTGAAGCATAGTTGTTTGAAGAAAGGTTCTTCTGCTGAGTGTGGTTGTTCGCAAAGTAGCACCATTACAGAGTGCTTCTTGTACTATAAAGAGTTGTCAGGCAAGGTACTGCCATTCTGGGAACATTTCAGTGTATTACATCTAGACATTTACAAAGTGCATATACCTCAAAAGACATTGAATTTGAGCAAACTAAATCGGATTATTCCCATTGTGCAATTGCTTAAGTTTCTTGCATTAAAGAAAGGTGTTTCTTACAAAAGATTACAAGAGTATTATGGTGCTCATGAATTGCTCAGTTGCATTGCAAAGTTCTTGCATGTTTCTTAAAGCAACAACTTTAATAAGTGATAATGCATGAGTGTTCCATGCTCAACCTTTATTGATATATTTCCATGCAACTACTTTAGCATTTTAGCCTTTACAAATTCTGAAAGCCGATGATTTTAACATTTTTGCCTTTACTTATCAAAAATTTCATAAAAGCATTGTAAAGTCTGAGAAAGTATTTCATTAAGCTCCATAAAGCAGTAACTAAGTTGAAAAGCTATTCTGCTGAGTTTCTTAAATCATCGAGAAAGCTAAAAAGTTATTTTGCAAAGTACAATAAAGCATCGAGAAACTTAAAAAGCTATTTCATAAAGCACAGTGAAGCATTCAGGAATTTGAAAAGGTATTTCGCAAAGTGCAATAAAGCATCGAGAACCCTGAGAGGTTTATTTCACAAAGTCCAGTTAATTGAAAGCACTACATGGTTATTCATTCACACAATACTGATAAGCACAAAGAAAGAAACTACAGATATAAAGCCAAAGAGCATTAGCCAAACTGAGTGTTCATATATACTGTATATACTGTAACGTAGACAGTATGCAATGAGTGGCAAGCAGAAACAGGCCTAAGCAAAGAGCAACTATAGGAATTCCAAAGAAGGTGCCAAGTTTTCCAGAAAGTTCTAGGAGAAGTGCAAACCACACTGCCATTTCAGTGCCATACAAGTGTGAGTCAGCAAAACCCAAGTCTAGCTTTATTGTTAACTGTCAAAATTGTGGTGCAAACCATGAATCTAAAAGATAGAAATGTTTAGTATATGGTCAGCAGCACCATAAGTGCGAGAAATGGAATCACTTTCAAAAGTTTTGTAAATCAAGTAAGTCTCACACAGTTTTGAAGAAAGGTCACACAAGAAAACAAGTTGATCAAGTAGTGCCAAAATAATCAGCTCTCTGTGTAGATGGTGTATCAGTGCTGGGAGAAAGAGCTGATGCAGTAAACTTATTGACAAGGAGTGAAGTGTTTTGCACAGTTCGGATCAATGGGAAATCCACAGAGCTCAAAGGAGACACTGGATTAAAGTGCAATGTTATATCAGCAGATACATTTGCAATAGTGAGAACCAATGAACAACTCAATGTAACCAGCTTTGTGACACTTGTTGCGTATGGAGATGAAGAGATTCATACCGAAGGTTCAGTAATACTTCCATGTTATTTGGCTGAGAACTGTTACAACTTATTATTCTATGTAGTCTGACGACCAGTGCAATCTTTACTAGTTCTCAAAGATAGTTTGAGAATGAATCTGTTTTCTTTTGCTAAAGAAGTTCATCATGTCTGTGCAATTCCAAGTTCAAGTTTTGCAGAAGCCATTTTCTCAGAGCATGGTGATGCTTTTGATGACAAGTTGGGCAAGCTTCCAGCTGGGTATTTTATGAAATTAGACCTCGAGGTCACTCCAGTGGTCAGACCAGCAAGAAGAATTCTAATAGCCATGTAAGATAAAGTCAAAGCTCAGTTGGATAAGATGGTGTAGCAAGATGTGATTTGTCCAGTTACAGAACCAACTGAATTGGTGTCATCCATGGTAGCTGCTCACAAGAAAGGCTCAGATGAAGTCAGAATATGCATTGACCCTAGAGATTTGAACAAAGCATTAAAGAGGCCATATCATCCAAAGTGCACAGTTGAGGAAGTCACATCTCTAATACCAAATGCCACTGTATTTTCTGTTTTGGCAAGTGATGCTTGATCGCAAATCCTCATTTCTAAATACTTTTAGTACCCCCTTTGGCAGATACAGATTTCTAAGGTTGCCATTTGGAAATAATTCTGCAAGTGAAGTTTTTCAGTGTGCAATGGAACAAAATTTTTCAGGTTATCCTCGTGCCATAATAGTAGACAATCTACTAGTTAGAGACAATGGCGAAACAGAGCATGACAGAAACCCCAAGAAAGTTCTAGATAGAGCACATGAAGTAAATTTGAAGCTCAATCCTCTGAAGTGTAAATTCAGACTTCCAGAAGTAACTCACATAGGACATTTGTTTACAAGTAGAGGCTTAAAACCTGACTCAACCAAACAAACAGCTATCTTAGAGATGTGAGCACCAGATAATGTGCAGAGTTTACAGCATTTTCTGGGCATGGTCAACTATTTGGGCAAGTTTATACCAGATGTCAGTGAGTTGACAGCACCGTTAAGAGAGCTAACATGAAAAAATACTATATGGTCATGGTTACAACATCATCAGAAGGCGTTTGATGACCTTAAGCAGAAAATTGTGACCCCCCCCCATGTTAAAGTACTATGATGTGAATAAACCAGTTGTCCTAGTCTGTGATATTTCTAATTTTGGTCTTGGTGCAGTTATTCTACAAGAGGCCAGACCAGTAGCCTGTGCATCTAGGACACTTACTCAAACTGAGATGCATTATGCTCAAATCGAGAAAGAGTGTCTAGCAATAGGTTTTGCATGTTCCAGGTTTCACGATTATATTTATGGTTGAGCTATTCAAATTGAAACTAATCATCAGCCTCTAGTTAACTGTTCTAAAGAAAGCTATTCATTCTGCTCTGGTGAGATTACAAAGAATGATGCTCAAATTGCAAAAGTACAATTTCAAAGTGGTATGCACCAAAGGTAAATTGCTTTATCTGGCTGTTACTTTATCCAGATCACCTAGAAGTACAACAGAACAGCTTGATGCTGAAAATTTTGACTTTGATGTAATGTCAGTGCATAATTTTTCCACGACTAGACTTGAGGAGATGAGAGATCACACTATGACTGATCAAATTTCACAAAACCACAACCACTACATCAATGTTGGATGGCTGTCAAAACAATCTAGTGTATCACCTGAGGTGCAATCATATTTTCCCCTACAGAGATGAATTGTTGATGGAAGATGGTATTATTGTCAAAGGTCCTAAAATTGTTGTTGCTGCTTCATTACAGCATTAATATATTAAGATTTTAAGTAAAAAAAACTCCAGCTCCTGCAATAAATGGACCAAAGTGAACAAAATGAAGTAAAAATCCAAACTACTGGTAGCTGTTATCCTGGCCGTGTTTTGGAACATACTTTCTTTTGGATTTTTATATTCAAATTTTGCATCATGGCCACCCAGGTTTATTATCCACTAAGACAAGAGCTAGAGAACTAGTATTTTGGCCTTCATTATCAAAAGACATTGATAGTGTTCTTTCTTCTTGTTCGATATGTATTTGCAAAAAGCACCACTTCAGCTAAATCCAATACCTGAGCTACCTTGGTCTACTGTAGCAACTGATATCTTGGAATGGCATAATCAACACTATTTGGTTTTGGTAGACTCTTATTCAGACTGGTTTGAGATTGATCTGCTACCAAACCTAACCTCAACAGCTGTTATCACTAAGCTTAAATGTCATTTTTCAGTTCATGGTAGTCCTCTCAAACTTTATTCTGACAATGGTACTGAATTTACTAGCCAGTTATTTCAGAAATTTGCGAGAGAATGGGACTTTGTACATGTCACTAGTAGTCCTGAATATCCTCAATCCAATGGTCTAGTTGAACATGCAGTACAGAGTGCAAAACAATTACTTGAAAAATCAAAGTGTGACAATACAGATGTAATCTTGAATTTACTTAATCTCAGAAACATACCTTGTGATGATATTCTTGGCTCACCTGCTCAAAGACTACTTTCCAGAAAAACTAGAACTACGGTACCTATTTCATCAAGTTTGTTGAAGCCTAACTCTAAGAATAATAAAACCATCAAGGCTCAATTGTTGAAGAAGCATAATACCCAGAAATCTAGTTATGATAGAGCGAGCAGATTACTTCGTTCATTGAGGGAATGAGAGATGGTACGAATCCAGACAATGAAAGACTTTGATCGAATAAGACAGATAACAGGCTTCTGTGCCAAGCAGAGATCTTATTGGGTAAGCTCTGAGGGTGTAGAATATAGAAGGAATCGCAGATATCTTCTTCCTGTACCAGAATCATCACCATTGCAATCACAACATTGTATCTGTGATGCAGACTCTAAATCTAAGACTGAGTCAGACATTGTTTCCAGACCAGTATGTGTTCAAAAGTCTGATTCTGTTCCTGAGAGTAATTTGAACATTCCACAGGTCAACCATTTTGCAGAGACTGTTCCAGGTCCTAAAACTGATTCCCAATTTTATGTCACATGATATGGACAAGTTTCTAAGCCTAGTGTGAAATACTCAGCAACGTGGACTTGGTTGTATATATATGTACTTATTATGGTATAATGCATGTCTCTAGATTAGTTGTGATTTCTGCATGCTAAACATCTCATGAAAAATTGCATGATTTATTTCTCAAAGAGGGAGGATGTAGATCAGAGTGTAGCGTGTGTGCTCTGTATTTAAGGAGCATGTGAGTCTGTGTGTGCACGTATAAATTCCAGGCACGTGCAATCCCTAGTGCCATTTTGAAGAAGCAACCAGTGTGTAAGCATGTATGATCACAGCAGTTAGTTTGTATATAAGTTAGTTAGCCATAGTCAAATAAGCCTTTACAGTAATGTGTTTGTATAGAATAAAGCTGCTTAAACAGAACCCACGAAGACTCGTTTACTCATGTACCAACACAAAAGCGACAGAATATATATCCATTATTTACAAACCTGTTCTTATGATTTATAATCATGCAAAGTACAGTCCCTTTCATTGTGTAATAGAGTACGGGGCTGTAACTTAATTAATACACACCTGATATTGCAGAAGGGGAGATACTGCATATTAAATTAAGATACTATATCTGATGTGCACTACTTCCTAGTATGTGGCATTTTGTCAGCTGTTGGCTAAGGAGTGCTGTGCTGTTATGTGTTATCAATCATGGTGCAGTCCAAAGTGGTCTGCTGTAACAGACATTCTAAGTTCATTGGCTTTAGCTGCAGAGTAAAGGACATTTATGTATATTTAAAGTACGGAATCCAATAGTGTTGTCCCTCCCTTTGGTGGGTGGTTTGTGTCATCACTTGTGAGAAAGGGGAAGTATGAGTGGTTGTCATACAGGGTGCACAGACACACAAAAGTGTGTGTGTGTGTGTGTGTGTGTGTGTGTGTGTGTGTGTGTGTGTGTGTGTGTGTGTGTGTGTGTGTGCGCGCGCATGTGTGCATGCTTGCATAACAACATAGCAGAATATGCAGCTGTTAAATTATGTATTTTAACAGTGTATGTTCAGGATATACCAATTATGTTGTACAGCAATGGTGATGTTATTTCTACTTTGAGGAGCAGTAGTCAGCAGTTGTGTGGCCACAGAGTTGCAGCTTTTCTACACAATATGCGCCACAATTCTGGAGTTTGTGAATTGCAGACAAAAGTAAGGTAACTATTTACATACCTACTTCATACCTGATGTGACCAAATAACCAATTAATGTAAGCCAATGTTATGCAGAGGGGGCCTGTGCAACTCAGACATTATTTATGAACATCATACTGTAAGAATTTTCTTAGCAGCTCCTCTCTTTTGAACATATGTGGAGTAATAACATAAGGAGAATTTTATAATTATACTGCCTTATTTAAAATACATAATAAAATGCTACAAAATGGTGATGTCTGCTCTGTGTCTAAACTGCTTATGTCATAGTTACAGCATAATGTGTAATATACTCTAAAGAAAAACCCTATAAATGAGTGTGTGTGTGTGTGTGTGTGTGTGTGTGTGTGTGTGTGTGTGTGTGTGTGTGTGTGTGTGTGTGTGTGTGTGTGTGTGTGTGTGTGTGTGTGTGTGTGTGTGTGTGTATGTATGCGTGTGAATGTAAATGTTAAATTAAAAGAAATATTTAAGTAGTCCCAAACATCTAAATTTATATGTACAACTTAAATGAGTGTGAACATTTAAACACATTAATAATGGTTTACAATCTTATGTCCCAGCATATCTTTCTTAGTGTAGAATCATTGGATTATCTATTACTCTCTAAACTGCATTGTGCATCAATCAAATTACAGAGGAGAAAGTAACACAACCTGTTTTTGATCTATAAGGGCAAAGTGCATTAATGTTTTTAAATGTAATAATAACCATCTAATGCATTATTTTCAGCCCTGATTGTATTGAGGAAAAAGGCTGCAAATCAAGAAAATATTCTACCAGGTTTAAGAGGATTTACTACTGGTGTACAGGTAAATGTAGCAGTTTGTTCATAGGTTCATAGGTTCATAGGTAGGTACTAGGCTATCAGCCTGAGGGCCTACATAAGCCTAGCCAACAAGGTTCCCTGGCTTATGTCACCCAAGAAAGTTACACAGAAGTGATCCCCAGGGCATATTTCCTATTTCCCATCCACTCATCAAGATTTTTCTTGAAGAGTGCTAATGAAGAACTTTGCTTGACATAGATGGGTAGCCTGGTCCAGAGTATGGGAAGTCTCTGGGACAGGAATCTATCCCTCCAGCATGTCCTGTTTATTGATGACAGGGTTTAGGTCCCTAGATCATGTAGCTCAGAGGGATTGGGATTTCTATAGATGTAGCATGTCCAACAGCTTTGGGTTTGACATAGCTTTATATGTTAGGCAGAGATCACCTCAGAGTAGGCGATATGCTACAGAGTAAAGCTGGATTTTTTTGAGACGATCAGTGTAGGGCATCTGTTTGAGGCAAGTAATCCTCTTTGTGAGGTACTTTTGTGTCCTTTCCAGCTGCTGCAGATGTCTTGTGAGGTACATTCCAAAAGGGGCATTGTACTCTATAATGGGTCTAATGAGTGTCGAGTAGAGGGGAACAATGACCTCTTTTTTCCTGGATGAGAACCCTTTTATGATGAGGTATGCTAAGTAGAAGGACTTCCTGACTACTGTGATGATGTGACTATCAAAGGACAGACTACTGTCCACCTGGGTCCCAAGGTCTCTTATCACACATTCGGTGTTAAGTAGACTGCTGTCTATGTAGTAGTTCATGGGTACAGAGTTTTTACCGCAGGGGATGACAATGCACTTTTTGGCATTGAGCTTGAGGCCATGGCTCTGATACCAGGCATGTGCCTCAGCGAGGCCCATCTGTAGGATTTCCACATCATTTAGGGACTCGACAATGGCTCTTAGTTTGCAGTCATCTGTGAACTTCATTAGCCAGAGGCCTTCTGTGTTAGCCTGTACTTCAGAGAAGTAGATACCAAACAGGAGAGGTCCCAGGACTGAACCCTGTGGTACTCCACTTGTCACTGGTTTGAGGTCAGATTTGGAGTGTGCAACTTTTACAGTGTGGGTTCTGTCAGTAAGCCAATTGGCAACCTATCTTGTGACATAGGGATTTATACCTAGTTTAGCTATAATTCCAGAATGGGGGATGGTGTCGAAAGCCTTGGCGAGGTCAAGATAGGCTGTGTGAATCACCTTACCCTCATCTATGGCTTTGGTGACTGCCTCAAAGAAGTCGATCAGGTTCAGGAGGCATGATCTGCCTTTCACAAACCTGAACTGGGTGGGATCCAGAGTTTGGAGGTTACCAATGTCTTTGTTTATGAGTTCCATAATGATACGTTCCATGGCCTTGCAGACCAGGCTCATCAGGCTAAAAGGGTGATAGTTCCCAGGATCAGTGGTGGCTCCCCCTTTGTGGAGTGGGATAACTGTTGCTGTATGCCATTCAGTGGGCACAAAGCCTGATGTGAGGCTATGATTGAACATGGTGCTTAGGTGGGGAGCCAGTTCGTTCTGAAGTTCATGTAAAATGTAGCCTGGGATGTTGTCCAGTCCCACGGATGCTTTGTTTTTGGCTTTAGAGAGTGCAGCTTTTACCTGTGTAGTTGTACTTACAGGGACTCTGAATTCCTCCTGTATAGATATGGGCCCTTTAGGGAATGAGGGGGGTAAAGTTAGCACTGAACCTATCTGCCAGGATGTTGGCAATATCAGTTGGTTCTGTAATTTTCGTGCCATTGTGCTGTAACTCAGAGCAGATCTGAGTGTTGCCATTGAGATTCTTGACATAGCTATAGAATGCTTTGTGGTTGTCCTTAGAATCAGTGGCGATTTTGTTTTCATAGCTAGCTTTGGAGGATCTTATAAGGGATATCAGCTTCTTACTGATGCTGACCAGGGAGCTCCTCCATACATGGGATTTTACTCTCTTTTGCAACAATTTCTTCCTTCTGTTGTACAGTTTGTTTATGGCAGGGGACCACCAGATTGGCTTCCTTTTTTTGGAGGATAACATCTTGGTTCTGTTTGGGATAGCACAATCCATGCACTCTTGTAAGTGCTTATAGAGTGCATTTGTGTAGGATTCAACAGTCATAACTGTATTGTCCATCTGAATGGGTGTCTTGAAGTTTGCCACTTCTGTCTTAAGAAGCATGAAGTTGGCTTTGGAGAAATTTTTTACCATGGTTTCCTTAATGGGGGGTGGGGGTGAGATGTGGATATCAAGGGTGATTAGCATATGGTCGGATCTCACCAACGAGGGGTTGACTTCAGGTGTGGAACTCATGTTGGTAATGACTAGGTCTAGGATATTGTTGCCCCTGGTGGGGGTGTGGATATGTTGATCCATGGCATTGGAGTTTATTTATTCCAGAAAGCGTTGTGTGAAGGAGTTGGTACATGAGTAGTTTTCCCAGTTAATGGTGGGGTAGTTGAAATCGCCCATTATTAGGGTGTTTGGTTGAACCCTAATATTTTCCAGTACTTCAAGAAAAGAGGAGTGGGAATCCTGGGGTATGGTGGGGGATCTGTAGCAAGCTACAACTTGGATTGCAGTTTTGCCCAGAGTTATTTGCACTTGGATAACCTCAAATGCGTTATGCTGAGCAACTAGCCTGGAGGTGTGGATATCCTTAATGAATATGGACACACCTCCGCCTTTGGTGTTCCGGTCCAAGTTACATGGCCGAAAAGTGTGGTATGAGTTATAGCCTGGTAGTGCAGGGGTGCTCTCTGAAGCCTTGAACCCGCCACAACCCCTAATGTATATACCACCTCCACAGTTACACAAACATGAAGAAAGGAGAAATCTTCCAAAATGAAGGAATTACTGCAAACACACACATAGAAACTGCACTAGCAGTTTCCTTCAGGAAACAGTTACTGGCATTTTGTACATTGGAGACTTAAGGCTGAGAGACTGGTCTCAGAGAAGTATGAATAAACCAAATATCCTTAATTATTTTATTCAGTCAGGTCACAGTCACTGCACAGATATCGATGTTCTCCATTTTAAGGAGTGCCTCGAGTGAGTGCATTCTGAGATTTAGACTTCTAGCATTGAGTAGCATTACCCTCAGTTTTTGCTTGCCTGTTCCTGTTACGGTGGTGAATTTGTCATTTGAACCTTACCTAAAAAAGGCACTATAGGGGTGGCAAGAGCCTTAGCCAGTATCCAGAATCCCAAGGGTGACAGGTGCAGGCCATCTCTGGCAAAGCATCGTGGTTGGTCGACCATGTCATCCCAAGCAGACAGATACTGGATCCCCTTAGAATGAAAGTAATCCAGAGACAAAAAATGTCTGATAACGGTAATTCTAAAGACGTGTTCCAGCAGCTTCCATACTGTGGGTGATCATCAGCAAAGACAATAAGCGAATACCCTTCTGCTGATGCAGCTGAGTAGATGATTTCAGTCATGAACCCACTAGGTGGTACAGTGCAAGTATTAGCTGTTGTCCATTGGAACATAAAGTACTGCGGTTGTTCTTGCAATTATACAGTGGTCTAATGATTTTTTTAATGGACATTCCCAAACTATATTCACTAATGACTCATTGCCAAATAATTTTAACATCAAAGAACAAGCAGTAGTGCAGCATGAAGGCACTTTTTTCTGGTATTGCAGAAAGCCTGGGTAATAATAATTGTAGAGGGGTTTAGAGAGGCAGAACTCACTGCCACAGACCTTAATTCATGATTTTTGCTATACTATTTTATAATCTCTAAATCATTTGGCATTGCCAATTTTGGTCCAACTTGAACAGCAGCAGCATTTACTTTTTCATTTAACTATCCTGTATTCACTACAGCTCGCTCCTGTACGGTCTAGAATGAGCAGATCTGAGATCAGTGGACCTGATAGCTTAAATATAATGGGCATGGGTGGTAGCATGCACTTAGACGTCACTGTCACAGTAGTGCTGCTGCTTACATGTACCCTTTTCCTGTCTCCACCATTGTAAACAGCATTGCCAGTGCAGCCCATGTGTATTTGGCTTCTGCACTGTAAAGCACCTTTCTATAGCCTTCAGACATACAAATATGCTGCATAATCTCTGTTTGTAAATCACTCATTTGGAGAATAAATCAAAATAAGAAGCTCAAAAAAAATTAAGGTGTAGAAGAGAAAGGGATGCATAGCACTACACACACTGTGCAAAGGTTTACACTGTAGCTTCGTGTGTATACAATGATCACTATACTCTGCCGCAGATGACTTACTCTTCATGGTCTCCACTTTGTTGAACAGTGACCTCCAATGGCCAGTTCATGTAGTAGCAGCCTCCTCTAGGCCAACCTGCACTTCATACTAATTTATACAGGCTCTGGTATATGTCATGGCATTCAGCCGAACTGTTACTCACACCAGAGCTTTCCAACATGGCACTAGTGATGGTTTATGAATTCTGGCCAAACTCTTATCTAAGGAATTCCCTGGTTCCCCTGTGAATGGTTGAGTTACAAGATGGCAAGGAACAAAGTCACAGAACACAAATGGCAAAAAAAACAGCACAATAAAAAATTAATCTGCAAATTTTTTTCACAAGGGGCCAAGCCACTCTGCACCCGCCACAACCCCTAATGTATATACTACCTCCACAGTTACGCAAACATGAAGAAAGGAGAAATCTTCCAAAATGAAGGAATTGCTGCCAACACACACATAGAAACTGCACTAGCAGTTTCCTTCAGGAAACAGTTACTGGCATTTTGTACATTGGAGACTTAAGGCTGAGAGACTGGTCTCAGAGATGTATGAATAAACCAAATATCCTTAATTATTTTATTCAGTCAGTACCACTGAGTTTTACCACATAATTGATAGTATACTGATACAACATTTTTTTGCTCTAAAATGCATTATGCTGCAGTTAGAAGGATTACAGTGGAATATATTTCAATTAGACCAGAGAAGAAGTCGATTCAGTTTGTCCTCCAGCATCTTAGTTAGTATTTGTTATCTTATTGCTTTCTTATCACTTGGAAAACCATGAAAATGAAACTAGCCCACTGATGCTGTTCTTTGTTCCCAACTGCACGTACAGTGACCATGAATAAACTAACATCACTATGTGGGAAAGCCAACAATAAAGCATAGGACACAGTGCTAAGTACCAGCTATCTCATCTTGGGTTTAGTTAATGAGAGGACAGTACTGCCCTCTGGTGGTGCCGGTGGGGGGTAGGTAATGCTTGCTTGGCCATGTCAACTGGTTAGCCCTAGGAGCTGAGTATGTTTAAGTCTTAATAAGTTTAAAAAAACAATCATGAGTGAGCTGAAGACAGGAACCATTGTCAGTGTTATTTAGATCACTAAAACTCTGCAGATCATTAACATAATAAACAATAATGAACAGCATTTTGTGGAGGGCAGCGGAAGTATTTGTAATATGGTGAAAAGATCCTCTGACATTAACATTTCCTTGAAAGGAGGCGACATATTTGTAAAATGTCTTAGTAGTAGCTAAGAGACTGAGGGACAAGACCAGGGTGAATTTATAGATCCCCATCTACTCAATGACTTTTGTTAAGAGTGTTAGGGATTTGCTTTTTTGAAATGGCGGTAGAGGATTCTTGGCAAAAGAGAATCTGCCAACAGGTTCTGTTTATATTAAAGTCTAGATTTAGGTCCTTAGAATGCTTATTCATGATGCTACCAGTTTTTTGAATGTGTAAGAAATCAAGCAGGACAGGGTCATTTGCTTCTTTGTAGCCCAGGCAGAAGTTGTAAGACAGACGTCTGTAAGAGAGAGAATAGAGAAACATGGATTTTAATTATTCTGTGTAGCATAGAGAGCTCATACTTGAGAAATTCTTTGTAGGGAAATGTGGAGGTTTTCGTGGTGATATATCTGGATAAGTATATCTGTGTGTGTGTGTGTGTGTGTGTGTGTGTGTGTGTGTGTGTGTGTGTGTGTGTGTGTGTGTGTGTGTGTTTATATATATTTATATATATATATATATATATATATATATATATATATATATATATATATATATATATATATATATATATATATATCTCAAGGGGAAATTATGTTCAAGTGTGCATCTGATGTGTAGGAAATACAGAGGCATAGTAACTTCTTTTTAACTGGAGGTCATGCCTTTAGTAATTAGCTGAAATAAGTAAAAAGGCTTCCTAATGATAGTGAATACATGGTGGTCAAAAGAGAGGCCATTAACCACAAATATGTCCTGGTCTCTAATGACATTCCCCAGGATTCAACAAGCTCTGTATGGCATGCAGAAATAGTGCAGGAGCTGCTGGAGGCAATATGGCCACTGAGAGATCCAGGAACAAGCTCCCGGGACGTGCACGAGCACTCCTGCACTATTCCTGCACGGACACAGCTTCTGTACGCTAATTATCCCATTTGCAGGTGAAAACCATGCAAATGAGGTGAATTAGCGATCCAGGAAGTTGGCAGACATCCGTGCAGGATTAGTGTAACCTTCAGAAATGTACTCGGTTAGTAACTAGTTAGTTACATTTTTTTTGGCTGATTTCAGCCATTTAAGCGTAAGGCAGCAGCATGCAGATGGGATCGGCCAGAAAATAAAACTAAAACCTTGAAAAAAGCTTTTTCTGCAAAATCACAATTTTGCCATTATAGTCAATGGCAGGCAGAAGACAACAAGGCCAGTGAATAGTGGTTGCCAAGGGGGAAGGCTCAGTGTCAGATTTGTAACTAGGCATTAGCAGACAATTCTAAGCAAATGAGGGATATAATACTGAATCACAGATTTCCCCTCATGGCTAGCCTGCACCCAACCATGTAGGTGCACGAAAGCCATGGTGCAAGCCTAAGAGTTAGCTGACAACATAGAGGGGTGTGTCAGACATACTGTAAGTTTATTGGAGCTCTGTGGCTTGGGTTTGCCCTTAGCTTAGCAGAGCTAAGGAAGGGTGTGTGTCTGAAGCTGCCAAGCACACTTTACATTGCCTAAACGGGTGTGCCGGGGTTTAAACAAAAAAAAATTTAAACCAGGAAATAGCAGCTCCGTTCACATGTGAGCACTTGGTTTATGCGGCATGCCTTGGGGCTTAAACAGGAAGGCAAGGGAAAGGGAGAACAGCAGTAGGAAGGTAATCAAGGAGAACTAGCATAGCTAGCAGGTGAAATGTATCAGAATCAGCCAATTACACAGGCAGCAGCCCAGCCCAGTACACTACTATAAATTATACAAACACCTTTCCCTCTGTTTTTTCCCACAAACTCTACACCATTGGTGTACACAAACTGAGAAATTGTACCTAACACAAGCAACAAAATGATAGGGGCTGCATTCATTCTCATAAATCAACATGTGGAAGAGGCTGAGGGTGGTGAGGATGAGAATGCTGATGACCAACCCACAGTGAGGAGAAAGAGAAGAGTGTACAGACCCAGGGTAACCTACCAGGAGCTACATGAGCTGGAGATAGTGGAGCGCTATAGGGTGGACAGGGACCTCCTACAGCAAATTGTTGAGCTGTGCCGGCCACACCTCACACACAGAACCAACAGAGGGGAACCTATCCCAAGGTATGAGTAGGCTTAAGAATACTAGCCACAGGTACCTTCCAAAGGCCAACTGGGAATATCATGGGGATCTCACAGACATCAGCATCCAGGGTACTCCACCATTTCCTGGATGCCATGTCAGCACATGCCGGTGAGCACATATATTTCCTCAACATCCATGAGGTGTTGACCAGCAATATGTGTCTCTTCCACCAAATAGCAGAATACCCTGAGGTAGTGGGTGCTATAGACTGCACACACATACACATCAAAGGACCACCCGGTGAGCGGGATAGAGTCTACATAAACCACAAGGGCTTCCCCTCCATCGACTGCCAGGTCATATGTGATGCCAAGGGCATTATAATGAATGTGTGTGCTGGCAGCCCTGGAAGCTATTACGACTCCCACATCTGGCATATGACACAGCCGTACCAGAGATTTGCTAATGGGGACATTCCATATGGCCAACTAGTGGGGGATGCTGGTTATGCACTGGAGCCATGGTTGATGCACACACACCTGAACAAGAATTCCATAATGAGGCACACACACAGACCAGAATCATAATAGAGCATGTGTTTGGGATGCTCAAGTCACAATTCCAGTGTCTGGACATATCCGGTAGAGCCTTACAGTACTCACCAACTACATGTACCCAAATTGTCATTGTATGTGCCATGCTACACAATATGATCCTGTGGAAACAGCTGCAGCAGGAACAGCATGGGGCAGGGCCACACAGCCCCCCAACATTGCCAAGGCCTGCACAGGCACAGAGTGATTTGAAGGAGAAACAACCTGAGCCTGCCCCAGTAGGCAGAAGGAGGTGTGCCCAGTATGCCCAGGTCTTGGCAAAGAGGCAATGCGTAGCACATACACTGACATGGTAGGAACCCAGGTAATGACACCTCACTCCAACTCGCACATACAGCAAAAGGGATGCCAAACATGACACTACCTATGCTTAACCATGTATAGGGAGTGTACTATGTGCATCTAACATAGTTAGCCCTCCAGCACCATCCTCAGTACTGGCACAGCCACAAGGTAAGTCAAGCTCACTCTCAATTGCTGAATGTAGTAGTATGTTCTGCTACCTGTATCTATGGTATGGATGTGAGCATGATAAGGAATCGGGTGGCTGAATGGGATGCCAGCAGATAGTAGACACCGATATCAGCAGCATGAAATCCTTAACAAATACTGGCATCAACATAGTAGGCAGTACTAGACAAGGTGAAAAACCCACTGCAGGACATGTGGTGGGCCAAATGTAGGTCCATAGGACACACACATGCATGTCAGTGAGGCTCACATACCCAACAACAGTCTCAGCCAGCAGGACAGGTGTAGACAAACACAAAGAAAGGCTGTGCTAAGGCCTCTGATTGATGGCTATGGAGAACAGCCCCCTTCCAGGCCTACACAGACAGACTACAACAGGTCAGGCAGTGGGATGTTAGTTCTGAAGGGTAGGAAGTCTGAAACTGAAATGTAGGTCAATAAAACCTAAGAATTGTAGTACACTGATATGCCTCTAGTCTGCATGATAGATCAGAATACAGAATGAAATGGAGTACCTGAAATACAAGTACAGTCATAGCAAATATTTACAGTTGTCAGATGTGCCCCCCACCACAATCCTAGGTAGAAATGTAGTAACATGTATGTGTAGGTATAATAACAGTGGAGCACAGATTACCTGAGCTGGCCAAAGTAGCAGGGCAGATTGTAGCACGTGTACAATATGCAGGGCTCTGTGTGTTAGGTTGGCGTATGTTGTATATTGTGTGAAACTGGTCAGCATGTAGGCATGGAGGGTTGTGTCCTGGTGGCCAATGGCCAAACACTGGCAGACCACAAATAGCACAGGTATGAAGTACTGAAAAACTGCTGATGTCCCTGCACAAGCCAGCTTAAGTGGAATGTCCCACGTATATCTATGAGTCAGCTGCAAGTAGCTTCCATAGCACACATGCACCCAGCTCACCCCACCATCAGCACAGGTACCTCACAGGTCGTATCCCTGCTATTGGGAATGAGTACAATATGACCCCACCTCTGTATGGGAATAGCCACAGAATGCAGCATGCTGAAGAGGTGTCCCATGCAGGTGTGTCCCTAGCTGTAAGCAGCACCCTGCCAGCAGCCACACCAATGGATCAATAAGGACAGAAACTATTGACATTAACACCTTGTACACCTACCCTGTCACCCCAGGGGAATATAGTGGCTTGTAGCCTGGGACTGTGGGAGTAACGCAATGCACCAGTCTGCTACAGATGGCCTGCATCACTACCAAATGCCCTACAGTCCTCTGTCACAGGCCTGTGTCTCACCCATACTGCCAATGTATGTTATCTCATGGACTCCAAATTAACTACATAACATAGTCCACAGAACACAAATGCAAGGTCATGTTGACAAATCCCAGTAGCATGTACACCATGTCCTATCTCATAAACTGTGGACCAACCCCTAAATACTGCTGGGATGAAGTGATAACTATAGAGATATTTATCAGATAACATTTGCATAATGTTCGGAAGTGGATAGAATAACAGATGGGTGGGTAGAAGCATGGACGCCATGGAGTATGGGAAGTCTGATACTCAGATGTGTGCACATACTATCCCTGCCTGCAAATACAGGAATGGATGGCTTCAAACCTGTTAGTAACCCACAATGTGAAGGGGTAGTGACCAGAAATATGAGCCCTGCCTCTGGGTAACCTGTGTGAATCTGTACAGCTGTGAGGTATGGCCACAGCAGGATATGGCCATACTGTCATTTCGCTGGATATACAAGCATGGGATCCTCAGCCACCAGATTACCAAGGTACTGAACCATTTACACAGACCCATCAGTAAGTGTCTGCAGCTCACCCTCCAGAATGGCATGATTGTGCAAGCATATATAGGCTGCAGACCACAATACTGGACACAGCTTCATTCATCTTGTGTTTCCCAGGAACTTACTCCAAGCAAATATGTATACCTGACAGTAGTTGATGACATAAAACATCACAGTGTAAAACAATACATATGTCTGAATATCTCTGCTAACACCAAAACCATGTAGCAGAAGCAGCACAGACACAATTAGTTATAGCATCCCACTATCCATTGCCATTGTGACCCTATATTGTCAACTGATCTACAGATATCTTGCATAAACAGGTTGCTAGCTGTATGTAGAACACAAAAGCCTGCACTGGAATACAACCTACCTGGAATAGATTCATACATTCAATACAGAAGGTCATAGTGGGCATGCTCCCAACAATATATCTGACAGTCGCAGATGTTTGTACACACACTCCACATTGCACACCAGTCATGCTTTGCACACACATTGGATAGGAATACACACATATACCCAAGGACAACACACTATAATAGGCCAAATTTACACATACATAGATGTGTGGAAGAGAATGACAGACAGTGACAAAGAGCTTCCTATCATGAGTCCTGTCCCACCCAGCACACATCCAATTGGCTAAAACCACATGATGTGCAAATGTCAATCACTGTAGACATTTGCTTCTGGTATCCCTCAGTACTATAGCGCCTGTGGTGCTTGTGATAACTGTGTAACATGACTGTACAAGTCATTATTCATCTAGCAGTTCTATACACATTCCTGTAAAATGTAAACCTATGTATGACTGAGTGTTGTATGTGTGCTTCCAGATGAATGGTTAATGGTCCATTCACACACACTGCACTCCCCATTGCCCTACTTTGGCAAGCCTGCTGATGTCATTCACCTTGAAATACACGTTTGGGGAAGGAGTAGCCCTATAAGCTCTGTGGTGTGTGCTACAGTTGTGTAATGCTATAGTTTGCTGTAGTAATTAGGTAGGAGCTCTAATCCCAGACATGGCAACTGTGAGACTGTGTGTGTGTGTGTGTGTGTGTGTGTGTGTGTGTGTGTGTGTGTGTGTGTGTGTGTGTGTGTGTGTGTGTGTGTGTGTGTGTGTGTGTGTGTGTGTGTGTGTGTGTGTGTGTGTGTGTGTGTGTGTGTGTTGTTACTTTGGCAAGCCTGTTGATGTCATTCAAACTGTGTAATGCTGTTGTGTGATGCACTAGTTAGGGAGGAGTTCTAATCACAGACATAGCAACTGTGAAACACTGTCTTTGTCTGTGTAGGGATCAATGCTTTTGAGGCCATTCACAGTCACTACATTTTCCATTGCCCTACTTTGGCAAGCCTGCTGATGTCATTCACCTTGAAATACAACTTTGGGGAAGATGTAGCCCTGTAAGCTCCATGGCACATGCTGTAACTGCATAATGCTGTAGTGTGATGTACTAGGTAGGTAGGAGTCCTAATCCCAGACATGGCAACTGTGAAACTCTATGTGTGTGTTTGTATAGGGATCAATGCTTTTGAGGCCATTCACAGTCACTACACTTTCCACTGTCCTACTTTGGCAAACCTGCTGTCATTCACCTTGAAATACACCTTTGGGGAAAGAGTAGCCCTGTAAGCTCCATGGCACATGCTGTAACTGCATAATGCTGTAGTGTGATGTACTAGGTAGGTAGGAGTTCTAATCCCAAACATGGCAACTGTGAAACTCTATGTGTGTGTTTGTCTGTGTAGGGATCAATGCTTTTGAGGCCATTCACAGTCACTACACTTTCCATTGTCCTACTTTGGCAAGCCTGCTGATGTCATTCACCTTGAAATACACCTTTGGAGTAGGAGTAGCTCTGTAAGATACGTCATGTGTGCTATAACTGCATAATGCTGTAGTGTAATGTACTAGTTAGGTAGGAGTTCTAATCCCAGACATGGCAACTGTGAATCTGTGTGTGTGTGTGTGTGTGTGTGTGTGTGTGTGTGTGTGTGTGTGTGTGTGTGTGTGTGTGTGTGTGTGTGTATGTGTGTGTGTGTGTGTGTGTGTTTGTCTGTGTAGGGATCAATGTTTTTGAGGCCATTCACAGTCACTACACTTTCCATTGCCCTATTATGGCAAGCCTGCTGATGTAATTCACCTTGAAATACACCTTTGGGGAAAGAGTAACCTTGTAAGCTCCGTGGCGTGTGCTATAACTGCATAATACTGTAGTGTGATGTACTAGTTACGTTGGAGTTCTAATCCCAGACATGACAACTGTGAAACTCTGTGTGTGTGTTTGTTTGCCTATGTAGGGATCAATGCTTTTGAGGCCATTCACAGTCACTACACTTTCCATTGCCTTACTTTGGCAAGCCTGCTGATATCATTCACCTTGAAATACACCTTTGGGGAAGGAGTAGCCCTATAAGCTCTGTGGTGTGTGCTATAACTGCATAATGCTGTAGTGTGATGTACTAGTTAGGTTGGAGTTCTAATACCAGACATGGCAACTGTGAAACTCTGTGTGTGTGTTTGTTTGCCTGTGTAGGGATCAATGCTTTTGAGACCATTCACAGTCACTACACTTTCCATTGCCCTACTTTGGCAAGCCTGCTGATGTCATTCACCTTGAAATACACCTTTGGGGAAGGAGTAGGCCTATAAGCTCTGTGGTGTGTGCGATAAAAGCAGCACACTGTAGTAACAATACATACCAAGGTAGGGGTTTGAATCTCAGCACTGTCAAGTGTGTGTGTCATCTGTATCCTGTGTGGAGGTAGCTGTGATTGTGTAATAACAAGGCTCATTGTGGAGTGGGTTTTGCAAATTTCTTATATGGACGACCTATTATATGTCACAATGTCCACCTTACAATGACAACAGATGTCAAACAGCAGAGAGGCTGGTGTAGACAATCCATACCCCTATATGTGATATTATGGATTGGGGAACAATATAGGCAACTCTTGTATTACCCAGAGAACACTCTTCACCCATGTATCATACACAAACACATTTGGCTAGGCAACAATCACTATGTTGGTAGTTTAAAAAAACACCAAACAGCTGAATATAAAGATAGAATACCACAAACATGAAACAGGATCCAAAAAGTGTCTATTCTTCTTTAGCTCCTCGACTTAACCAGTCTTCAAGAAGTATACAATACGAATGACAAAATATTCCCCTTAAATACCCCACCTTAATCAAACAATTATAGCAGCAACCAACTAATTAAATCAAGTATTTCCAATTGCTGCTATAATTGTTTGATTAATGTGGGGTATTTAAGGGGAATGTTTTGTCATTCGTATTGTATACTTCTTGAAGACTGGTTAAGTCGAGGTACTAAAGAAGAATAAATACTTTTTGGATCCTGTTTCCTGTTTGTTTGTGGTATTCTAACTATGTTGGCAGTTCCCTGCATATTGCCCACAGATAGCAACCATGGTGTGATTGCAGTGGACTACATTGGACATGGCACTCTGTTCCATCCCTACAATAGCCAAATAATTGCTTACAGTGGTCCTTTGCTATGTTCCCCACTGGACGCCTGCCACAATTGTAGAGTCAGCAAATGTAACCCACAAAAGAAAATACCATGCCTTATACACATGCCCTGTATGGATAGATGCCACTAACACCAATGAATATCTGTATCATGTTGTCAATGTAGGTGCAGGATCAACCTGGGTTCCATTGCCAGTTCTCACCACATGAGGTCAGGAATGTCACATCAGATGATAACAATCTGTCCACACAACATGCCCTAGACATCCCAGGTACACTTCCACATGTCACAGAACATGCATGTGGGACATGTGCACATCCCAGACACCATATATGTTATGGAATATAGAACACATACATGGCAAGCATTGCACAGCACTGATCACCCACAACAGTAACCCAGATGAGTGGATGGTGAATACAATACCCACCTGTGTGGGCCAATTCAGGGACTACACCCCTGAGCCACACTGCAGACCATTGTCATGTGGCCTGATGCCAAGGTATACCCTTTGCCTAGCCTTGAACAGCCTTCTGGCACAGTCAGCCACTACAAACCTGTGAAGCAATGAACCCATGCTTGTTAGTATTGGCAAACCTGTTTCTGTGTGTGTGTGGAGATTAATGATTAGGAAGCCATTCACACTCACTATGCCTCCCACTGCCCTACTGAAGCATGCCTTCTGATGTCAGTCACCTTGACATACCCTTTACCCATATATCAGCCTGATATCCTCTGTGGTGCATGTGATACCTGCGTAATACTGTAGTATAGCAAGCCTAGTTAGTTAGGAATTCTAATCCTGACCCTGCCAA
This sequence comes from Protopterus annectens, assembly GCF_019279795.1. Lineage (NCBI taxonomy): Eukaryota > Metazoa > Chordata > Ceratodontiformes > Protopteridae > Protopterus > Protopterus annectens. Next base: position 302,404,761 of record NC_056745.1, on the reverse strand, counting down.
CTGTGATAATGTGTGCTGCTCCAGTGTATGGTACCCTACTGGTGTACATGTTTGTAGGGCCAAACCCACACATGTCCCATACCACAGTCAGGCATCAGAATACACTGTGTATTGGCCCAGTATATGTAGGGTTAGTGTGTGAGTGGCACATATTAGGATGGTGTTTCTCAGACAGTCCATATACTGTAATATTAATCACTCTTACCATATGTGGCTGTGGCTGTGTTCAGATTGGTTGTGGGTATGCGTTTTCACACAGGTGTCTGTTACTCCATGCTGTTACATGCCTATAGAGCCTTCTATATTTGCAGGTACATGTGTATTTCCCCAAAGAAATGCAGGTCAGTGTTGTGGCAGTCTGCCTGTAGTTTGCTCAGCACTTTGTGACATGCCTAGCAGCTCAGTGTACTTACCCAGGTTGATCTTATGTCCAGATATTTGTCAGATATACTGCTGCCGGGCCACAATAACTGTTGTGTATTTCTACCAAAGCAGTGGGATGCTGTACAGATGTATGTCACTAACTAGTGGGTAGTTTGTGGGCTTGTGACCTCTGCTCCTCCAGTTATTATGTGTCTGGACAGACAGGAGTGTGTGAATGCATAAACTGTGTGAGCATATCTATTCCAGTATTTACGTGATACACCCATTTACATGGCTGTTAACATCCACTTTGTCAGGCTTGCTCTTGCACAAAGGGGTTCTGTGTATATCTCTGGACTGACCAGAGTGTGTCAGACTGCCCACATTTATTGGTCACAGCTCTGCTGTTTTCCACAGAACCATTACTGTGATATCTGTGGTACTGTACTATGATGATCTTAGGATGTCTGTCAGTAACTGAAAGTGCACATGTCAATATCAGATGTGACTTCCCACACATAACATTTCTGTTAAGACAACCCCTGTATATATATATATATATATATATATATATATATATATATACATATACATATACATATATACATATACATACACATATATACATATACATACACACATACATACACACACATACATACACACAGAAATACACACACACACACACACACACACACACACACACACACACATATATATATATATACACACACACACAAATATATATATATATATATATATATATATATATATATATATATATATATATATATATACAGATATATTCCTGGTGTGTGAGCTGTGTCTCATTAAATATTTCTTACTGGATATTGATCTGACATGTGGAATTTAACTGTAGACTACTGTGTGTATAGCACATGTCAGTGAGGGCTGCTGTCATGTAGTAATGGCATACCTATCAGTGTCAGACATCTGTCTGTCAACACATTCATCCTAATGCATAGCCAGTTGGCTAGCTGATGTCTGTCTGTCATCTGTACAGATGTGCAGCTTTCAGGTATCCATCTTGGCTACTTACAGGCAGTCTATGCTTGACTGGCACTGACATGTCTGCCCAGCTGTGTTGCATACATGTCATCTAAAGCACCTCACTGGCCCTCTGCAAGAAGCAACCACATGAAAGGCTGTTGCATGTAACTCTCACCCTGAGGATCGCCCCTGTGGTATCTATTGATAGATGGCCTGCTGGCACATGGCATGTGGCATGATACCACTGTACACACATCCCCTACACTTTCCATCTCTCCATGGACAATAGCTTGTTATACACATATGAACACCTGCACCAATGGACCCCAGTACTGACAAATGTGTACATGTGCATTACTGAGAATAACAGTGTCTGTAGACCTGTAGTTGAGATTACCCTGAGGCCCTTCACACCCACCGCACCCCCCTTGCCATAGTTAGATGTGGCTGCTGCTGTACCAGATATTACATGTACCTTGTTACACTCTTCTCCCTAAGGGCTACCTGGGGCTTGCAGTACGAGCACAACACTATTGTACAAATGGGATGATAGGCATGGGATACCTTCTGAGTTCTAGCAAGTGTGTGTATGTGTGCATGTGTGTATATTTGTAGAATACAGCAGTCTGAGGCCACATTCTCCTAATACAATATGCCTTGCCACACAGTATTAGGGATAGTGATGTTGGTGACCGTTGGAGAGCCATGACAATGCATCACCCTACTATCCCTGTGGCATGTGCATTAGATGCATATCCCTTTAGTAGCACTCTTGGGATAGACAAGGGGTTGTATTGCAGTCCTGATCAATGTGTGATGGTGGGTATGTCAGAGTGTTATCATGGGTTGCAGTGCATACAATATCCACTGTGGGGTGTGAGTGCTGGTTATACTGTCTTTACAGCATGGTACCCCCAGTACATGTCCCATGTTCCACTGTATGGGGACCATTGTCACCATCAACCATACAGGTAACTGATAACACTATTCAGCCCAGTTATGCATGTGCTGTGTGCAACTTATCTGTAACAAAATGGGCACACTGACAAGATAGTTAGATAAGCCCAGGTCTCTCAGATGTGTGTATGACTATTATGTGTTTGTCAATGTGTATATGACAGTATGTCACACTATGTTTTGTCCATAAACACCAGTACATCCCCCATTACCATACTGTACAGGCCTGGAGATGTTCTTCACGTAACATGTAACCTGGAACCCACCTCATCCTAAAAGCTGTGTGGTGTGTGCAATTAAGGCCACACACATCAGTAGCACTACATACCTAGGTAGGGGTTCTAGTCCCAGTGTTGCCAAGTAAGACTGTGTGTGTATGTGAAGGAATCTACTTCCGTTTGCAGAATATACATGTCCCAGGAGGTCATCTGTCCAAGAACTGCCTGGCATATGCCAACATTTCACAGGTATCATCCTGTGGAAATACATTCCATCACTACTAGTGGTAGTTGCATAAATGCCCTCTTCCCCACTGTATAGGTGTACAGCAATACTGGGGGTTGTATATATAGCTAGATGTGGCTCTTGTGAGCACATCCACCATCATTGCAGTTACTGTTGAGTGTATCCCCCCGCTTAGCTGGCCATAATACCGTACAGTTCATGTTAACAGGTTAAGTAGTTGTCTGTCACACTATCTGTGCTTCTACAGCACCTCTCACCCTCCAAAGGGTAGGGCTGTGCCACCCACACCAGCACACCTATGTTTACTGAGTTGAGGATTGCACTACATTGGGGAAGGGGACCTATACCCTGCAGGTACCATTGTCAATGACATTAAACTAGCAGACTGCTTATTTCCCAATGTGTTGTTGTGCCTATTCTGTCTTGGTGGAATTACATAGGCTACAATGGGCTCCTTGCACAGGTACATACATCCATGTATACAGTATTCTCTGTGTATTGCATCAACATCAAAGCCTCTTTGTGTGTTATACACAAACATGTGGTGTGCACCACCCAGTACACTTACCATTGTTCACTGTAGAAGGGCTGCTAACATCAGCCACCATGCACTCACCTGTATACACCATCCTCAGACCTATCGCCATGTGGCACATGCAGTAACTGTTATACAGACCTGTGACATGTGTTCACCTGTGCCCAGGCTATGTCACAGCCAAGGTGTCACCACAGTGCCATACCCCTTGTAGGATACAACAGCAGATCATCATCCTGCTGACACATGGACACCTACAAGACAAACAGAATACATTATGGAGAACACAATCACTCAGTGTTAATAACAGCTATAATGCATCATGGCTGGACAGCTACATTTCCTGAAATGTAAGCATTAAACTTTACTGCTGACAGCATGTTACACAGGGTTACATTCGTACACCATAGTACAGCCACCCTGTGTATCAGAACCATATTAGCCTGTCCCTGCATCAATGTTATGGATGACAGGGATATGACACAGGTATCATCATATGCACAGGGTGTGTTGTTGGTTTGCCAGAGACCTAGGCTGAGCCATTCATTTGACACCATGTGGGTGAGTGAGGGGATTTAATTATTAATTTGGCTGTGGTGATGTGGTGTGTGTAGGTATGGGGTTGCCCTAGCTGTGTTGGTATTGTGTGTGTGCATACATGCACACAGTGCTGCCATGTGGCTGCTGTATACAGGGGGTTGTTGGACAGCTGCAGACAGTACCTGGCAGGGTGTGCAGTTCACCATCTCCTACCATGGACAAGAGAACTGTGCTTGCCAGAAGTTCCACGGGCACCACCCAGTACAAGCCACAATATGGTACTCTCCCCTGATGATGACATATATCCACTGGATCTGGGTCCCTCTTAGGACAGGTTAGAGCCACGTGCACATGGCCTCTTGTGGTGTGGTGTGGACAGCTCCCCCCCTGCAGTGCTGGGGCTGGTACTGTCACTACGAGAGCAGCTCTGTGTTCTGGCACATCCATGTCAACCTCTAACTGTTGCTGTTGCTGGCCTACATCCACGTGGCCGTTGCACCACTCCCATCATATGCTTGAGCATGGACATTCCACGGTCAAGGATTCTGACCATCTCACCCAACCATCTATCCATGACCTCTGAAAAATAATGGAGGACACCTGCAAGATCACGGATGCTGTCAGTAACAGCTGAATGAGTAGCCATCTGTAGCCTCAGAGCCTGTCTGGTGTACCATTCCATATGTGCCTGTGCCTACATGATGGTCTGAAACATGCATCTGGTGGTACCAGATGTGGCACTTCTCCCAGGGACACGATAACCAGCAGCCCTCCAATGAGCACCCCTGTACATCTGCATATGTGGTACCCCGCCAGACATCCAGCTATGGCTGCTGTGTCCAGACACATGTGCCATAGATGCCACACTGTTCTGTCCCATGCCACCAACCGCCAACTGTCCCTCAGCTATGGCCACTGGTGATGGGGTATGTATAGGCATTGTGACTGTATGTGGGGATGGGGTGGATAACAGTGGGATGTCAAACGATGGTGCAGCTTTAGCCCCTGACAACCCCGCCTATGCTGCAACACACCTATCATAATTTTTAGTGTCTATATGGATACCAACATCAGATTGCCTGCAGGAGGGACCCTGACCCTCCTCGCCATCTGTGAGGGGAAAACAAGAATTGCACATTAAGACCTGTACATCATTGCTTAACAGTACTCACACATGCACACACATGCACACACACACACACACACACACACACACACACACACACACACACACACACACACACACACACACACATCCTGACATTTCACCATACTACTTACCTGTCCCTGACTTTACAGAATGTCCCAGTTTTGTCTCTTAATTTCCCCATCCTGCATCAGTCTTGAATAATTACAGTCAATAATACCAATCATTAATGTATCATTTTTCTATTTGCTGAAAAAAGTGATCAGAAAACATGACCTGTTACTCCATTAACTTTTTAACTTGATTGGAGTCATTTTTACAAAGACTCTCTGATGTCATCCTGTGTTCACCCTGGTTTTGTCCAGATGCCTTGAGCATGGCCCCCATATGTTATGGGCTAATACAGTCACTCAATAATGTCCCACACAGGAGTGTCATACTTGACTATTGTTCAGTAGATGCAAGATCTGTTGCTCTATTAACTTTTTATGTGGACTACAGTAATATGTGGAAATGCTCTCTGGTGTTGTCTAGCAATTCCCCAATGCATCTTTAGTGCTGCATACATGGGTATTATTTCACCTTTCTGCTGAATGCAATTAAAACAGTATCCCTGGTGTCTAGTTTTCCCTCCCAATGCATCTTTCATGCTGCAGACTTTATTATACTATCAGCTGTTCTGAGATTACATGTCAGTAAAGTATTCCTAGTGTCTAATGTGTCTGTCCATGTCCATGTACTGCACAATTTCTAAGGGAAGTTGAGAGATATGAACAACCCCACACTCACACATGTGCATACGTGGACACACACACAAACACATACACACATACATTCTACATACATCAACCCCCCTGCACTCCACCAGATAGCACTTACAGACAAATTAACCCCCCACACACACACACTCACACACACACACACACACACACACACACACACACACACACACACACACACACACACACACACACTTACAGGTGAGGTTGCACAAAGATATTACACACAGACCTCTCATTACCCATCTGTCAACATGCATGACATATGGCACTCAATCGCATGCAGCGCAGCTATAGTCAATCCCTGCTAGCAACATTATACATCTCTGTGATGCATGGGTTGTGTTAGTAGGTGATGCCCCTTCCCCTGGAACACAGTGCACCCATGTACACAGTATTGCTGTGCACCTGTTCAGCACCCTGGCATGTACTGTGCACCATACCTCACAGGTGTACACACCATTGATGAATGTGTATATGTGTGTCAGTTATGTTTACTCTGCTGCTCACAGCCTCTATGTGTTTGTCTGCCACATACCTGGGATGATATTTGGACAGATGTCATTTGTGAATGTCTGATTTACAGATCTCATCAGCAGTGATGCATGTATGGCCAATCAAATACATTTACACTGACAACCTTCAGACCTTACCATGGCTATGGGGAGTGTACACACCCTTATTGATATGGTGCCCTTTTCCCTGACATGCCATGGGGCCACATTACTGCATATGTAAACATTACACGAACCTGATATGTGACATATGACCTGTGCAATCAAATGTAGTATCAAACAAATGTGTTAGTTGTGCAGATGCTGATTGAGATGCATACAATTTGTGGGTGCATATGTGTGCACACCCTTATCATGATGGTTTGTTGTACCTACTGTTATGTGTACTACAGCAGTCCCTATTCCTGGAAGGGGTATACTAGCATGGGCCATCTGCATTTGCTAGTATTTCGTCACTCTGCCCTACAAATGTCCCCCAATTCTGCATGATTGCAAGGTCAACTCATGTGCACAGCCCTTGGAGGTCACACAGTGCCATCACTATTGCTGTGGAGTCAGGGTTATGTCTGCCAGAATTCATGACCTTGATTGTGTGCAGATACAGCCATTTTTAGCAAGCTTTGGATCTTTGCTTCAGTGCATTGTTGTGTTTCAGGATGACACCCCCTCCCCTCCCTCAGCCTTTTTGCAGATGCTTGACAACTATGGCCTACACATGTGTGTCATTTTGCAGTGTCCCAAACTCTGAACACCATGTGTACCAGCCTAGTCCCTGCTAATGAATGGCAAAAATACAGGTGTACACTGACACTGGCAAGGTACAGATGGGGATGGTAAGCCTGAGGTGGGGGAGGTGTTTTTTGTGCAGCACATGTATCTTAATTGATACTGTCTGTAGGTTTCCAACATGGTCTTGGAACACCAGTACACATTGCAATGCATTCCTTTTGGGCACTTTTGCTGTTATGCATACGCTACCTGTAGAGAGGCCTGGCTGATGTTTTCTGTGGTACAACTGTCCCATCTGATTACCCTAACCAACCCATGGGCCACACTTATGCAGAGTTCAGGCAATTGCCAACACAGGCACTGCACAGCCAGTACTTGCTAGACATTCCTGCAACTCCCTCAGTGTTGTGGCATGTTACTAGGCAGCCTGCATGACCAGTTTGCAACATGTGTCATCATCTGTCTTGGATGACCATCTGTTTATTTTCTACATTAATCCTGTCCCATACATCTGTGCCACATACATGACTGTCTGCACTGTTTGCCATGGTATATGCAATGGTGAGGTAAGGCTATAAGTTCGACTCCTGGGTGATATCTGTTGCGTATGGGATCCATTCCATGGCTTGTAAGATGTGTGCAAGCCACGGCTGCCTCTGTTGCAGGTAAGTGGGCACATTTGGTGGCCAAACATCTTGGACAGCAGACCATTTTTTGGTGTGACATTGAGGACCTGTACTTGCTGGAAGATCCAAACTCATGAAGAATGCATGCTGTCAGTACCGCAAAAGCTGCTTCCACTATGGTATCTGGTGTGTATGTATACATATGCTTCCAGTGTTTGTGAAGGTATGTATTCCCCATATTTGCTGTCCTAACATAGGATTCCATATTACACATTCATTGCTCATGTTAGGACCACATTGCAGGTTGTAAGGGTTGTGGAATGCAGTATTGTGATATGTCGTAGTGTAGATCTGTAACAGTTGCCATTGTAATAGTGGTATATACACTGTTGTAGCACTGTATAAGGGTGATGTTTTAGACATAAGTTCATAGGTTCATAGGTAGGTACTAGGCTATGGGCCCAAGGGCCTAAGTAAACCTAGCCAACAAGGTTCTCTGGCTTACGCCACCCAAGAAAGTAAATTTCCTGTGCCCCTGTTGAGCAGAGCCACAGAAGTGATCCCAAGGGTGTATTTCCTATTTCCCATCCACTCATCAAGATTTTTATTGAAGAGTGCTAATGAGGAACCTTGCTGGACATAGATGGGTAGCTTGTTCCAGAGTATAGGAAGTCTCTGGGACAGGAATCTATCCATCCAGCATGTCCTGTTTATTGTGGTGACAAGGTTTATGTCCCTAGAGCATGTAGCTCAAAGGGATTGGGATCTCTTAAGGTGTAGCATGTCCAACAGCTCTGGGTTTAACATAGCTTTATATGTTAGGTAGAGATCTCCTTGGAGTAGGAAATATGCTAGAGAGTAAAGCTGGAGTTTTTTGAGATGGTCAATGTAGGGCATCTGTTTGAGGACAGTAATCCTCTTTGTGAGGTACTTCTGTGGCCTTTCCAGCTGCTGCAGATGTATTGTGAGGTACATTCCAAAAGGGGCATTGTACTCTATAATGGGTCTAATGAGTGCGGCGTAGAGGGGAACAATGACCTCTTTTTTCCTGGATGAGAACCCTTTTGTGATGAGGTGTGCCACATAGAAGGATTTCCTGACTACTGTGGTGATGTGATTATCAAAGAAGAGAGTACTGTCCACCTGTGTCCCAAGGTCTCTTATCACACATTCAGCATTAAGTAGACTGTCGTTTATGTGTTAGTTCATGGGTACAGAGTTTTTACCAAAGGGGATGACAATGCACTTTTTGGCATTGAGCTTGAGGCCATGCCTCTGACACCAGGCATCTGTCTCATCTATAGGATGTCCACATCATTTGAGGACTCGACTATGGCTCCTAGTTTGCAGTCATCTGCGAACTTCATTACCCAAGGGCTTCTCTGTTAGCCTGTACTTCAGAGAAGTAGATACCAAACAGGAGAGGTCCCAGGACTGAACCCTGTGGTACTCCACTTGTCACTGGTTTGAAGTCAGATTTGGAGTCTGCAACATTTAAAGTGTGGGTTCTGTCAGTGAGCCAGTTGGCAACCCATCTTGTGATGTAGGGATTTATACCTAGTTTAGTGAGTTTAGCTATAATTCTAGAATGGGGGATGGTGTTGAAAGCCTTGGTGCAGTCAAGATAGGCTGTGTGAACCACCTTACCCTCATCTACAGCTTTAGTGACTGCTTCAAAGAAGTCAATCAGGTTCAGAAGACATGATTTGCCTCTCACAAACCTGAACTGTGTGAGGTCCAGAGTTTGGAGGTTACCAATGTCTTTGGTTATGATTTCTATGATGACACATTCCATGTCCTTGCAGATCAGGCTCGTCAGGCTAATAGGGCAATCGTTCCCAGGATCAGTAGAGGCACCTCCTTTGTGGAGTGGGATAACTGTTGCTGTGCACCATTCAGTGGGCACAAAGCCTGACATGAGACTGTGATTGAACATGGTGCTTAGGTGGGGAGCCAGTTCATTCTGGAGTTAGTGTAAAACACAGCCTAGGATGTTGTCCGGTCACATGGATGCTGTGTTTTTGGTTTTAGAGACTGCAGCTTTTACCTGCGTAGATGTGATTACAGGGACTTTGTATTCTTCCTGTATAGACATGGGCCCTTTAGGGGGTGAGAGGGGGGCAAAGTTAGCACTGAACCTATCTGCCAGGATTTTGGCAATATCAGTTGGTTCTGTAATTTTTGTGCCATTGTGCTGTAACTCAGAGCAGATCTGGGTGTTGCCATTGAGATTCTTGACATAGCTATAGAATGCTTTGTGGTTGCCCTTAGAATCAGTGCTGATTTTGTTTTTGTAGCTTGCTTTGGAGGATCTTATAAGGGATCTCAGCTTCTTACTGAAGCTGACCAGGAAGCTCCTCTACTCATGGGATTTTACTCTCTTTTGCAACAGTTTATTCCTTCTGCTGTAGAGTTTGTTATTGCAGGGGACCACCAGATTGGCTTCCTTTTTTTGGAGGATAGCATCTTGGTTCTGTTTGGGATAGCATGATCCATGCACTCGTGTAAGTGCTTATAGAGTGCATTTGTGTAGGATTCAGCAGTCGTAACTGTATTGTCCATCTGCATGGGTGTCATGAAGTTCACCACTTCTGTCTTAAGAAGCATGAAGTTGGCTTTGGAGAAATTATTTACTGTGGTTTCCTTAATGGCGGGTGGGGGAGGGATGTGGATATCTAGGGTGATTAGCTTATGGTTGGATCTGACCAATGAGGAGTTGATTTCAGGTGTGGAACACTGGTCACTCATGTTGGTAATGACTAGGTCTAGGATACTGATGCCCCTGGTGGGGGTATGGATAAGTTGATCCAGGGCACTGGAATTTATGAATTTCAGAAAGCGTTGAGTGAAGGAGTTGGTACATGAGTAGTTTTCCCAGTTAATGGTGGGGTAGTTGAAATCTCCCATTATTAGGGTGTTTGGTTGAACCCTAATATTTTTAAGTATATCAAGAAAAGAGGAGTAGGAATCCTGGGGCATGGTGGGGGATCTGTATCAAGCTACAATTTGGATTGCAGTTTTGCCCAGAGTTAGTTGCACTTGATAACCTTGGATGCATTATGCTGCGCAACTAGCCTGGAGATGTGGATATCCTTAATGAATATGGACAAGCATCCGACTTTGGTGTTCTGGTCCAGGTTAGATGGCCAAAAAGTCTGGTATGAGTTATAGCCTGGTAATGCAGGGGTGCTCTCTACAGACTTGAACCAGGTCTCGGTTACTGCACAGATATCAATGTTCTCCATTTTAAAGAGTGCCTTGAGTGAGTGCATTTTGAGATTTAGACTTCTAGCATTGAGTAGCATTACCCTCAGTTTTTGCTTGCCTGTTCCTGTTATGGTGGTGAATTTGTCATTTGAACCTTTCCTAAAAAAGGAACTATATGGGGAGCCTTAGCCAGTATCCGGAATCCCAGGGGTGACAGATGCAGGCATCTCTAGCAAAGCATCATGGTCTGTCGACCATGTCATCCCAGGCAGACAGATACTGGATCCCCTTAGAATGACACCAGAAGCTTAGCCAATTATTGAAGTCAATCGTTTTGTCCTTGTACTGCAGTATCAATCTGGGCGATGGCACGATGCTACTCAGGGCAAGGGTCATACCTGAATGGACTACAAGATCGGAGAGCTCCCCCATGTCTGTTTTCATGTAGTCAAGGGAGGTACATCTCAGGTCGTTCACAACAACATGGACAATGACAGAGTCATATTTGTACTTGTGGAGTGAACTGAGTGTGTGGGTTATGTGGTGAATACTGGCACCCAACAGGCAGCTGACAGTAACCTTCCCTTGTTTAGCCTGGTGAGTGGGACATCAGTGTGCCTGACTATAGAGTCACCTATGACTAGTGTATTGGGTATGTTGGTTTGCCTTATGGGCTGTGATTTGTTGGCACACTGAGTCTGTGTGCTATGTGTCATTTGGGTTGTGTTGGGGGGGGGTAAAGGTTGCTTGCGTTTCTGCTTTGAAGGTCTTTGTTGCTTGAGCAGATTATTATTGAGAGCCTCTGTGAATGTTTTTGTGTTTCTATGTGTGGATTTTGGTGGTGCAGGTTTAGTGGGGCTATGTGATGAGTGTGGTGTGGTGCAAGTGTTTACCTTCTCCTCTTGACTGTCAAGTTCAGTCTTGGTTCAAGACAGCTTTACCTCCAATTTGGCTAGATAAGTGCATATTTCACAGGTTGTGGTGTTGGTTGGTAGGAGGAGAGGGTTGTCTGTGTACATGCGGCAATTGCTACATTACCTCAAGATGCCCAGATTCATCAGATAGACAGGAGAGAACACTGGCAGCTAACCCTTGGACATGCCTGAATAAAAACTAATTTCCTCTAGACAAGTGAGGAAAGTGAGTATAACAGCTGTTTTTCTCTAAGCAAGTGAGGAAGGTAAGTACAAAAACTGTCTTCCTCTAGGTAAAGAGAAAGGCTGAGTGCTGCAGTAATGTGTAGCTTATTTAGTGCTAACAACAAGTTCTGAACAAGTGCTGAGCATGAATAAGCAAATTCAAGTGCTAAAACTAAGAATCTGTACCTGGATCTTGTGGTAGATAGGCTACCTAGTGCTTACCACTCCCACTGATAAGCTAGAATACTTTCCTCCAACACAGAAAGGCTTGGGGGCTCAAAAGCTTACAAACAGTCCTGGATACAGCAAATATGTATCTGGACTAGACTAGTTACAGCAAAAGTGGGAAAGAAGCGTAAACATGGGCTTTTAAACCAGAAAGTTGAAAGAGATGGAAAAATTGCCCAAATGGCCAATAAACTACAATTTCTGGGCCAGAAACCACTCTTGTGGTAGATAGGCTACCTAGTGCTTACCACTCCCACTGATAAGCTAGAAGGCTTCCCTCCAACACAGAAAGGTTTGGGAGGCTCAGAATCTTACAAACAGTCCTAGATATATCAAATTTGTATCTGGACTAGACTAGTTACAGGAAAGGTGGGAAACAAGTGCAAACACAGGCTTTTAAACCAGAAAGTTGAAAGATATGTAAAAGCTGCCCAAACAGCCAATAAACTACAATTTCTGGGCCAGAAATCACTCTTGTGGTAGATAGGCTACCTAGTGGTTACCACTCCCACTGATAAGCTAGAAGGCTTCCCTCCAACACAGAAAGGCTATGGGGGCTCAGACGCTTACAAACATTCCTGGTTACAGCAAATCTGTATCTGGACTAAACTAGTTACAGGAAAGGCAGGAAACAGTACTGTAGGCCATTTGTCCCACCATTATGTTCATCTCTGTGCACACATCTTGCAATGACAGGTTGTTAGTTATATTGCAGGACTCTGACATACCCTTCAGATACACCACCCTGATGACCACTGTGATGCAGTGCAGTTAACAGCAACAATACATGAACATGTACAGCATGCATTATGGATAGATGTGAAATGTGTGCATGGAATATACCATGGACATAACATGACCGGTGTATTGGCAAACCTGAACAAACACCATACTCACCAGCTACAGGATGCTGCCCTGGAGGTATACCAGAGGGACCTACATAATTGTGTGAGAGATGTGATGTCAGTAGCCACACCTGTAGCCTTGGTACAGGGTGGGTGCAGCATTACAGTACATCAACAGTACAAACCCACAATACTACGGATTATGCACATCTGTTTATTACTACAATGCACCAACAGACTATATATATATTTCATCTCACATATGCATGATTAAACTCTACAGATGCAGAAGGATACCCAACAGTGGTCTACTGATGTGCCCTATGGCCTTACCTGCATGCTTCTCAGCCATTGTGTAGGTAGCACCCACCTCCACTATGCGTTCCGCCAGGTGTTGTGTTTCCGGGAGGGCAGGTGCCCCGAGGCTGGTGAGGAGCTCCTCAACATGTGTCAGGGGGTCTGGATGGCATGACCCCCCCTGTTGCAAGCTGGTCCCCCCTAACCACAGCAGCATGGGTCGCCAACAGGTATGGTGGAGTAGATCAGTGCATCGATGTCGGACCTGCTCATAACTGCAGTTATGCAGGCCGACATCATTTACCCTGTGGACAAGATCGTTCCACAAGGCGGTCCTCTCCTGCAGATCATGGGCTGTACGCCCAAACAGGGTGTGGTAGTGCTGCACCAGGTACATGATGATGACATCATTCTCCTCCGCTGTGTACTTTGGAAGTCTCTCCCTGGACATTTTGCCTAAAAGACAAAGAGGGAAACAGGTGTGAGGACCTCATACTGCAAGGATATCATAGTTGTTAATACACATTTCTGTCTCCCCCCCCCACCGTATCTGCAACAACAATCTGATCATACAACTCAATGGGTATGTCTACAGAAAACCTACCATTGGGACAGATATCGTATTGTACAAGAATTTGTGCAATGTGTTTATAGTCATGTTCCATGTTGAAACACTATCATTGGTGGCCTGTTACAAACAATGTCACTTGCATGCCATTGTAAGGGCCACTGTGGTTCCAAATATGCATGTGATCTGTTTGTTATGTGACTGCTGCACATCTGTTGTTTTGTGTTAATGGGGATATCTATACATGATGTTAGACATAAACCCGGAATGTGTGGACTATTACAACCCACATAAGTTCTATAACAGTGATACAATAGCATGTTTGGGAAAACAGTTGCCAGCAGAACCACCTCTCCCACCTCATCTGGCCATGTTACCAGGCCACATCACATCTGGGACCCACCCTGGGACCTCATCATCTACTGGTCCTGCACTACCTTCAGGTGGAAACACGTCAGGGGATGGTGTTCGCCCCCCCCCCCGGGAGCATACACAGACAGGATGTCACCCTAAGTCAGGTCCAGGGTCTGGTGCATAGGGAGCTCCACAGAGACTTGAGGCCCTCAGTACACAATCACAGGGTCCGCATGCTCCTCCTGCTCAACCCCCAGCCCTGGCACCTTCAGGGCCATGGAGATAATGTTGTGGCTGCTTATGGGTGGGGACCTTGGTCCTATTGTTTCCATATGGGGGCTCATGGGCTTCCACATTCCAGACAACACTCCTCATCCAAGGTGTTTACCCACCACATATGTCATATACTGCCCCTGTATGCTGTCTTGTCTGTCTTCCACCCCAACATACCTCCCCAAATATGCCTACTATCCTTCCCCAAAATACCAATCCCACCTTCACAAACAAGGGCAATGTGTTCTCAACATGGAGTTCACACCTGACATAACTGTCCATTTTGCACGCACTTACTGCTGTATATATGTGTGTGTGTATCAATATATGTGATGTTCTCTCACACATATCGTGCAGCACTGTCATTCAATAGTAGTGGACATGTATTTATATAAATATGTGTATGTCTGTGTTTGTATAAATGTAGACATACACACACACACACACACACATATATATATATATATATATATATATATATATATATTTATATATATATATATATATATATGTGTGTGTGTGTAGACATATATTATGGGTTGTGTATATATATATATATATATATATATATATATATATATGTGTGTGTGTGTGTGTGTGTGTGTGTGTGTGTGTGTGTATGTATATCTGTAGACCTGTAGACATACATGTATATCTATATATATATATATATATATATATATATATATATATATATATATATATATATATATATATATATATATATATATATAGTGTGTGCATTCAAACATCAGGTCCACACTAACTCTCCTTCCTGCACAGCTGCACTGTTCTGCCTTGCTACAACACAGACAGGTGTCATATGTGGACACAGCCTAACATTAGGGGGGTATATATAGGAACAGATTGCAAGTAAGCCTATTACACACCTGTGGCATTTCTGCATGCTACATTACATGTTAACATGACTGCAAGTGGTGGGCTCGGAAACTCATGTGTCCATCATAACGGCATTACTTCCACCACCAGCTATTGGTGACACTAATATACATGTCTTGTGGTACACACCACACTCTATGATGGCTTACAGCTTGTCATTCAGTGCTGATCTGCACAGTTGACAGGTATGGCCCACTACCCACAGTGACAGACACTATTGACCATAGCAGTTGTTCAGCAGGACATCATTACAACAACACCTGATGGCACATATAAATCATTCCACATCATCTATCCCATTATTATAGACCAAGTACTACAGTCAACTACATGCATTTATGCTTCACATACCTGTTGTGCGATTGTTGTCTCTTCTGGATATAGTTTTCGGTGTCCCCTTGTTTACCATGGGCTGTCTGTAGGACAACATTCTCTCTCTCTCTCTCTCTCTCTCTCTCTCTCTCTCTCTCTCTCTCCCTCCCTCTCTCATAGATTGCAGCATGGATTTTGTAGGGGAAGCACATGATCAGGTGATGGTCTCTGGACCAGTGTCCACCACTTGCTATCTGCATGCAGCCTGCTCCGTAGTACTTCCAATTACCACTGGCATGGCAACCCACTACTATAAATTACTAAATAATGTGGGCGTGGTCCCTTTACCTTTCCTGTATGGAGGACATCCTTCCTGTGTGTGGGCAGCATTGTTAAAGACATCAGGTAGCAATACCTCTTACAAGAGGACTTGCAGACACAGGCCAACTACATATTTGTATAAGGTTCCAGACCTACAGACAATGTGAGTGGTGTTGTTATATGCCTTGTATACTACTAGTGTTACAGGGTTTGTGTGTACATACTAGTTTAGCATGGAATGCAGTTGTCTGCATAGCTCTCGACTGTGAGGCTATCCACATGATGGCCAGTGGATTGGCTGTTATGTTTTGTCTTTCCACCACACAGGTCTTGTCTCAGATATATCACTGCCATTCTGTATGTTGAGTGTTATCAGTACATGGCTACATTCATTTGTGTTTCTGACTTCATATTTCTGAATAAGGGTATGTTGCCACCAATCCTGTAACACCAGCAACTTTCTCAGTGTATAACAACAATATTGCAAATATGGCCCTGTGTTCCAGCCTCTGTCCCCCACCTATATGACAGGCTTTGTCCGTATGTCATGCAGTAAGAGGTTAAGTAGTGGCCTATGATTATGTCATGTTGCCATTCTTGCAATCATTCCAGTGATGTTGTGGTCCCCACACATATTGTGGGGTAGGATCCATATATATGTGGGCTACAGCTGGACAAAACGTGTGTGCCCTTGTGCAGTCCAGAGGTCAGTGCTTGTAACACTGTTATATGGCCCTGTAAGTCATTCTAGGAGGGAGGGGTGTGCACCATATATAACCTAGGCTGTTACAACATGTGAGGGATATCAGTAGTAAGACAACTGAAAGGACCACTACGGGCAAATGATGAAGAAAACATATATATTTTTTTATCTTGTCATGATTTACTACACCTCCCAAAGCTGCCTGCAGCAAAATAAGTGTTCATTCCTAATTGTATTTTGTTTTTACTCTTGTCTGCCCTCATGGGGGCAGACATCATGATTCCTTTGGAAAGCTAAATCTGTCCCATAATGCACAGACTGAGAACAAATAGCCCTACCATTTGTTGTCAGACTAGACTTCCATTCACTTAGAATGGGACACCTGAAAAAAACTGCCAAGTTTGAGAGTCTGTAGCTCATGTGTCATTGACTGGTATGCACTGAGTTTTACAAATGTTGTTCCTACTGATCTACTTACACATTCTCTGAAAGAAACTTGCAAAAGTGTCAACACATTACTGAGATAAAAAAGACTTTTCACAAGGAGCAGTTTTGCAAGTTTCAGTTCCTGGCCAGTTTACTCCTCCCATCTCCCCTCCTTCAGTGGGCTACACTCTCACATTTCCAGCTTTACTAGATTCAACTATTTAGTCAGCTTTACATGACAATAGACATAAAAAAATCACAGCCTGGTGTGCCACTAAATTTGTTCCCTTGTATGTCTCTTCACTTCTGAACAGCATTTAAAAAAAGCAAACGCATCAGTCCAGAGTTTAGGCCAGTCTATCCATTTTTTAAAATGTGCACAGCAAAATATTTAACTTGCAATGCATTTTGGCTGTTGACATAGTTATCTTTACATAGTTATTCTCTTATAGTATAACCTGAACCTATGGTATTTAATGATAAATTCTACAACAGTTCTCAGTTTCTTAACAATGACCTCCCAAGCCTCTGATGTGACCTAGTACTTTTTCTTACTATTGCTTTAACTAGTTTGTCTTAGTTGTATACCTGTAACATGTCTCTCATCCTCTCAGCAACAGACTCCTGGAGAAAACTTCCAAAGCAGATACTTGTATTGAAAGAGTAGCAGCAGCTGTAGCAGTGATACCACACTCCAAAACAATGCACTCAAACATAGTACTGACAAACACAGGGGAATGTATATGTCTGAATCAGGCAGTGATGAAATTGCTAGGGACTTCACTGAGCACAATTTTACTCTTAATCTCTCCATTTCATAATCCATAATATTTGCACCACACTTACAAAGGCACACCTCCACCTTCCACAAACACAGCTACCCACACCCAAACAGCATACCAGTCAAATTTAAGGCTTTTCCCACCTCTCTGTAAAACACTGCTGTAATGGCTTTGGCAAACAAATAAAAATGATTGATGGGTGTTGGCTCAGGGCTCCCATCCATATCTCTCAACAGTACAGATTTTTGCAGAAAGTCCAGATTTTTTGTCTGTTTTTCATAAAATTGCAGTTTTCTGTCAAATCACTAGCAAATGATTAAACACTGAAGTCAGAAAGTTGACAGGCATTTGATTTTCAGACTTCATATCCCTAAGAAAATCCACTCTAATGCAAAACCTGTTTATCAATTTTCTAAGTTTGTAAGTGCAATATTTATAAATTGTCCCAATTGTTGTGCCTTTGTCTCCTATTATTTATGGCCTTGTCCAGATTTCTTGTTCTATGATGTTGAGAGGCATGCTGCCATCCCTTCCTACTGGAGCCAGTCCACTGCAGGCAGCATGCAGGTATCAGTGCAGATTTGCTTTATAGTTTTTACACCACACACACACACACACACACACACACACACACACACACACACACACACACACACACGCACACACACAGTAAATCTTGTCCATGTTATTTCTTCTTTTCCTTGGTTTCGTTTCTCTTACTTGTAATGTTACTTTTACTCATTTTTTTCTCCTGCCTCCCATATCTACCCTAATTATTACTTCTAACAAATACTTTTTCTCACTCTTTCTTCTCTTCCCCTCCTCCTCTTTATCCACTATTTGAACTTTTCCACTCTGACATTTGCTTTATGAGTAAATAATGAACTATCACCCTTATAATGTCAGCACATTTCAATGCTACATAATATTGTATTTAGTCTAATAATAGGTTCACAGGTAGGTATTA
This sequence comes from Protopterus annectens, assembly GCF_019279795.1. Classification (NCBI taxonomy): domain Eukaryota; kingdom Metazoa; phylum Chordata; order Ceratodontiformes; family Protopteridae; genus Protopterus; species Protopterus annectens. The sequence continues at coordinate 302,385,772 of NC_056745.1, read as the reverse complement.
GGCAATTGGCTCAAGTGCCTAAGTAAGCCTAGCCAACAAGTTTCCCTGGCTTATGCCACCCAAGAAAGTTATTTTCCTGTGCCACTGTCAAGCAAAGCCACAGAAGTGATTCCCGGGGTATATTTCCTATTTCCCATCCACTCAAAGATTTTTCTTGAAGAGTGCTAATGAGGAACTTTGCTTGACAGATGGGTAGCTTGCTCCAGAGTATGGGAAGTCTCTGGGACAGGAAACTATCCTTCCAGCATGTCCTGTTTATTGTGGTGACAAGGTTTAGGTCCTAAAGCATGTAGCTCAGAGGGATTGGGATTTCTTTAGGTGTAGCATGTCCAACAGCTCTGGGTTTGACATAGCTTTATATGTTAGGCAGAAATCACCTCGGAGTAGGTGCTATGCTATGGAGTAAAGCTGGAGTTTTTTGAGATGGTCAGTATAGATCATTTGTTTAAGGCCAGTAATCCTCTTTGTGAGGTACTTCTGTGGCCTTTCCAGCTGCTGCAGATGTCTTGTAAGGTACATTCCAAAAGGGGAGTTTTACTCTATAATGGGTCTAATGAGTGTCGATTAGAGGGGAACAATGACTTCTTTTTTCCTGGATGACAACCCTTTTGTGATGAGGTGTGCCATGTAGAAGGACTTCCTGACTACTGTGGTGATGTGATTATCAAAGGAGAGACTACTGCCCCCATGCAGCCCGAGGTCTCTTATCACACATTTGATGTTAATTAGACTGCTGCCTATGTGGTAGTTCAAGGGTACAGAGTTTTTACCAAAGGGGATGACAATGCACTTTTTGGCATTGAGCTTGAGGCCATGTTTCTGACACCAGACATCTGTTTCATTGAGGCCCTTCTGTAGGATGTCCACATCATTTGGGGACTCGACTATGGCTCCTAGTTTGCAGTCATCCGAGAACTTCATTAGTCAGAGGCCTTCTGTGTTAGCCTGTACAGAGAAGTAGATACCAAACAGGAGAGGTCCCAGGACTGAACCCTGAGGTACTCCACTTGTCACTGGTTTGATGTCAGATTTGGAGTCTGCAACTTTTACAGTGTGCTTTCTGTCAGTGAGCCAGTCGGCAACCCATCTTGTGATGTAGGGATTTATATCTAGTTTACTGAGTTTAGCTATAATTCCAGAATGGGGGATGGTGTCAAAAGCCTTGGAGAGGTCAAGATAGGCTGTGTGAACTACCTTAGCCTCATCTACAGCTTTGGTGACTGCCTCAAAGAAGTTGATTAGGTTCAGGATGCATGATCTGCCTTTCACAAACCTGAACTGGGTGAGGTCCAGAGTTTGGAGGTTACCAATGTCTTTGTTTATGAGTTCCAAGATGAAACATTCCATGGCCTTGCAGACCAGGCTCGTCAGGCTAATAGGGCAATAGTTCCTGGGATCAGTGGTGGCTTCCCCCTTGTGGAGTGGGATAACTGTTGCTGTGTGCTATTCAGTGGGCACAAAGCCTGATGTGAGGCTATGATTGAACATGGTGCTTAGGTGGGGAGCCAGTTCGTTCTGAAGTTCGTGTAAAATGCAGCCTGGGATGTTGTCCAGTCCCATGGATGTTGTGTTTTTGGCTTTAGAGAATGCAGCTTTTACCTGTGTAGTTGTGATTACAGGGACTCTGCATTCTTCCTGTATAGATATGGGCCCTTTAGGGTGTGAGAGGGTGGTAAAGTTAGCACTGAAACTATCTGCCAGGATGTTGGCAATATCAGTTGGTTCTGTAATTTTCATGCCGTTGTGCTGTAACTCAGAGCAGATATGGGTGTTGCCATTGAGATTCTTGACATAGTTATAGAATGCTTTGTGGTTGTCCTTAGAATCAGTGGCGATTTTTTTTCATAGCTAGCTTTGAAGGCTCTTATAAGGGATCTCAGCTTTTTACTGAGGCTGACCAGGGATTTTACTCTCTTTTGCAACAGTTTATTCCTTCTGTTGTACAGTTTGTTTATGGCAGGGTACCACCAGATTGGCTTCCTTTTTTTGGAGGATAGCTTCTTGGTTCTGTTTGGGATAGCATGATCCATGCACTCATGTAAGTCCTTATAGAGTGCATTTGTGTAGGATTCAGCAGTCGTAACTGTATTGTCCATCTGCATGGGTGTCATGAAGTTCGACACTTCTGCCTTAAGAAGCATGAAGTTGGCTTTCGAGAAATTTTTTACCATGGTTTCCTTAATGGGGGGTGGGGGCGGGATGTGGATATCTAGGGTGATTAGCTTATGGTTAGATCTGACCAACAAGGAGGTCACGCATGTTGGTAATGACTAGGTCTAGGATATTGTTGCCCTTGGTGGGGGTGTGGATAAGTTGATCCAGGACACTGTAATTTATGAATTCCAGAAAGCACTGAGCAAAGGAGTTTGTACATGAGTAGCTTTCCCAGTTAATGCTGGGGTAGTTGAAATCGCCCATTATTATGGTGTTTGGTTGAACCCTAATATTTTCTAGTATAATAAAGAAAAGAGGAGTGGGAATCCTGGGGCATGATGGGCTACAATTTGGATTGCAGTTTTGCCCAGAGTTAGTTGCACTTGGATAACCTCGGATGCATTATGCTGAGCAACTAGCTTGGAGGTATGGATATCCTTAATGAATATGGACACACCTCCACCTTTGGTGTTCCGGTCCAGGTTACTTGGCCAAAAAGTGTGGTATGAGTTATAGCCTTGTAGTGCAGGGGTGCTCTTTGGAGCCTTGAACCAGGTCTCAGTCACTGCACAGATATCGATGTTCTCCATTTTAAGGAGTACCTTAAGTGAGTGCATTTTGAGATTTAGACTTCTAGCATTGAGTAGCATTACTCTCAGTTTTTGCTTGCCTGTTCCTGTTATGGTGGTGAATTTGTCATTTGAACCTTGTCTAAAAAAGGCACTATAGAGGTGGCAAGAGCCTTAGCCAGTATCTGGAATCCCATGGGCGACAGGTGCAGGCCATCTCTGGCAAAGTATCATGGTCTGTCGACCATGTCATCCCAGGCAGACAGATACTGGATCCCCTTAGAATGACACCAGAAGCTTAGCCAATTGTTGAAGTCAATCATTGTGTCCTTGTATTGCGGTATCATTCTGGGCAATGGCAGAATGCTACTCAGGGCTAGGGTCATACCTCCCTGGGCTATAAGATCGGAGAGCTATTCCATGTCTCTTTTCATGTAGTCCAAAGAGGTATGTCTCAGGTCATTCACACCAACATGGACAATGACAGAGTCATATTTGTACTTGTTGTGGAGTGACCAGAGTGAGTGGGTTATGTGGCGGCTCCTGGTACTCGACGGGCAGCTGACAGTAACCTTCTCCTTGTTTAGCCTGCTGAGTGGGACATCAGTGTGCCTGACTATAGAGTCACCTATGACTAGTGTGTTGGGTAAGTTGTTTTGCCTAATATATTATATATGTTATTTTATATATATATATATATATATATATATATATATATATATATATATATATATATAGCGAAACAGTAAAAAGCAACGGAGATCTTGCTTTCTCCCTTGCTTTTGGCCACAGCTCTGATGTACTGCGTAGGCATGAGCAGTACATCAGAACTGCCGTGGATACCAGACAGCTGCGGAAGGGCAGCAAAGAGGCATTATACAATGCCATTATTTAAGAAAAGTAATTATTTCTTTTCTTAAATAATGTCATAATATAATAGCAATAACCCACTTCTGGGTGTGGGTAATGCGGGATTTACCCACGGCTGTCTTTGTTTGGTCCCTCGGGACCAAACCACGCCAACCATGGGTAAATCCCGCATTACCCACACCCAGGCGTGGGTTATTGCTATAATAACACATGAGCTGCAGACTCTCAAACTTGGCATTTTTTTTCAGGTGGTCCATTCTAATGGAAGTCTAGTCTGACAGCAAATGGTAGGGCTATTTGTTCTCACAGTCTGTGCATTGAGACAGATTTAGCTTTCCAAAGGAATCACAATGTCTGGTCCCATGAGGGCAGACTAGAGTAAAAAAAAATAAAATTAGGAATGAGTACTTATTTTGCTGCAGGCAGCTTTAGGAGGTGCAGTAAATCATGGCAAGATAAAAAATATGTGTTTTTTCATTGTTTGCCCGTAGTGGTCCTTTAAGGTATATGGCTGTACATTTTCATACATTTCACCTTGGGAACATTGGTGGGCTAGGGCTTACTGTCTTACAGACTGTTCTGTCAGTGTGATAGTCATGTTTTAAGTTAAGCATTGTTATGTAACAGATACATCTTCATTGTGACAACTTAATTCTTTTCCCCCTAGGGGTTGAGTACAGAGTGTAACTAGAGGCTGCTGAACTACATCTGCATTACTTACTGTTGATTTATTCTTATCTTCTGGGCCAGTGTTTCTTTACTGTTGTACTACTTCAAGGCCTTGGCCTGGACAGCAACATATGTTACGCTTTCGGATTACTGTATAAAATGTTTTGCTTGAGAGTTGCATTACTCAGTTAGTATGTATTTCAAACACCTAACAGCTATATGACATGGCATATACAACTGTAATAGTACATAAATAAACATTTCTTATGTATGCAAACCTGTGTGTGGTGTCATATTCTTTGACTTATCTGTGGGTATATGTTTCATGCAATAATTGTCTTTTGTATGAGAGAATCATACACTGTCCATTTCAAAAGGTGACAACTGTATGAATACTGACTGTTCAATATGCTGTGCACCCTCTAAATATGTATCTTCTTATACATATCTATATGTAGTAATATATGTATATGTGTGTGTATGTGTATATACATAGATATCTATATATATGTACATATATATGTATCTGCATATATGTGTGTGTGTGTGTGTGTGTGTGTGTGTGTGTGTGTGTGTGTGTGTGTGTGTGTGTGTGTGTATGTATCATTGGAATGTTTACTGCTTCCACATTGTACATTCCCTACGGTAGACAGACTGTTCTGCATGATATCTTATTGGTATCATCCTGACATCGTACAGGTGAGATGGATTACTGTCAACTTCTTGTGGCTATGTTGTGTAGGGTCCTGGGTATGAGACTTGCAAGTGTTGGTATTGTGTTGCAAGGCAGATCTGTTTGGCTGTGGAGGAGGAGATGATAATAATTACAAGAGGTACTTAAATTGGGCCCCCTCATCCCCATTAATGGTGCCTTTGGTCATATATGTATTTCTTATGTTCTCATATACGAGAAAACATCCAAGTTATGTATATCTGACATGGCTTAATGGTAAATCACTTTGGCTATGGTGTGCAGGGTCCTGGCTTCGAAACTTGCAAAGGCTGCTTATTTTGTTCTTGGGCAGAACAAGAGCTGTTGGATACAGAGTGATTAAGGCACTTTTAAGCAGTTGTAAGCGGGTTTGCGTGGGTTTGCGTGACGGTAAGCAATGCTAACTTCCAGTTAAATATGCTTACAGAGTTAGCTTCAAAATTACTTCACCTGTGTGCACATTGCTTACCCCCATGCAAACAGGATTAAACCCGCTTACTGCTGCTTAAAAAGTGCTTACTCCCACTTACCCCCACGCTAATTTCTTTCAAAGAAAAGAAAAAGGGGTGATTAGAAAATGGTAAAAAAGGGGCACAAAGAGGGAAAGACAGTAGGGAAAATAGCTAGGGATGTGCAGAACAGGTGTAGGGTAGGTCCATGGCTGCCCATTTCTTCTACAGCAACAGCTGTGCATATACACTGATTTGGAGGTAGATTTGGACACTCAAACCACTGAGAGAGGGGTGAGGCAACAATAATATGTTGTGAAGCCAATTAGACCAGATTACAAGTGTCCAGTGGACATGTGTGCAAAATGGACAGCTATGTATGGGGCAAGAGTTTTTTGGGGGAACAGATTGCCTTTTTTATTTTTTTTTAAGGTGAGTGTGGGATGTTGGGGAGGGATAGTAGGTATATTTGGGGAGGTAGGTTGGGCAGGATGACAGACAAGACAGCATACAGGTGCGGTATATGACACATGTGGGGGGGGTAAACACCTTGGATCGGGAGGGGTGTTTGGAAGTCAGAAGCCCATGAGCCCCCAATGGAAAAAGTGAGATTGAGGTCCCCACCCATGGGCAGTCACCACTGCACCTTCACGGCCCTGAAGGTGGCTGTGCTGGGGGCTGGGTAGGAGGGGCAGGCTGACCCTCTTGATGCGCCAAGTGGCCCTCAAGCTGGCGTAGCTGATCTCCAAACTACCTGCGGAGCTCGCTACGCACCAGACCCTGGACCTGATGATGGGTGACAGTTTCCTGTCCATACCCACTCCCAGGGGGGTGAGCCCCATCCCCTAAGGCAGTTGCACCCAAAGGTGGTGCAGGACCAGCGGAAGAGGAGGTCCTGGGGTGGGCCCCAGATGTGCTGGGGGCCGGTGCCATGGCCAGATGAGGTTGTAGAGGTGGGTCCGCTGGGACCAGCCTTCCCAAACGTGCTATGGTGCTTCAATTTTAAAACATATGTAGGTTAGTAATAGTCAATACATTCCAGGATTAGGTATAACAACATGCATAGATATTCCCATTAACCCAGAACACCTGATATGGAACAGTTGCATAGCAAACAGAACACATGCATATATGGAACCACAGTGGCCATTACAATAGCATGTAAGTACATTTATGGCAGCATGCCACCAATGTGGGAGTATTTCAACATGGCACATGCATAGAAACAAATTTCAATATTTATCAAACAATAGGACATATGTCCCAACAGTAGATTTAATTGCACACAGACCCATTAATTTGTGCATTTAGATTATTGTTTCAGATATGATGGGGGGGGATGTCAATTAACAACTTGTATATCCCTGTATTTCTCAATATTTTCTTAGTCAGTGCTGTACTCTGTACCTTACAGGTATTATTACACTACCCTATGGCCTTAGGTTGGACAGTGGTATGTTCGTAGACAACTATATAGGTGAACTGCATTTTACCTGCAGTATACACCTTTTACCTGGTATACCTGTGGAGGTATTGTTTGTTAACACTACCTGACTGTTTCTATGCATATTCCCAGATTCCAGGTTGATGTTATACACATACCTCTCAATCTCTTATTGCACACATTCTGGGCAAGTCTTGACAACATGCAGGTGAAATTGGGACATATTTTGACAATTGCCCTCATAAACCTTTGGTGAGTTGCTACAATGAAAGGTTTGTTTTCATATACATTTTCTGAATATTTATAGGTCTGACAATCAGTTATATGTCATTAAATGCCTAAATGTCAGAGATCATCACACTGATTTGCCAGGGGGACAAGGTAACAGGCAGCAGTTATGGGCCAATTATCTGGACATTCTGAACAAATCTGTACAGTTGAGTGGTATGATTCTGCATACAGCTTACTACTATTCCCAGGATTTGAACCATGGTTGTGTCTGCTAAAAATAAAACAGTGTACATCACACAGTTGAGTGTGCCATTTAGAAATTGCTGTGCATCTCTTCCCTGATTTCTGTCTATAAGTCTCCCGTGGTTTTACAATCTAACCTTGTAATTACAACACTCTTATACAGGGATTCCTAGACAGTTTTATTATGTAGCACAGTGTGGATGACAGTGATGAGTAATACATTATTATTCAGAGAAACTGCGACACTAACAGTGCCATACAATACCAGACTAAACAGTACCACTCCAGGATTTCAATCTTTTATTTCCAGGCACAGTTTTCTTATCTGACAGACCTGTGGAGGGAATGTTTGTTAACACTACCTAAATGTTGCCACACATATTACCAGATTCCACGTTATTATTATTATGCACATACGTCTCACTCTGTTACTGCACACACTCTGGTCATAGCTTCACAACATGAGGGTAGAGATGGGACATACTTTGCATATTACTCTCATAACATTTTGGTGAGTTGCTAGAGTGACAGGTTTGTTCTTATAGATATATTTCTGATGGTTATAATGTCTGACAATCATCTGTATGTCATTATTTTCTGCCTAAACCTCTAGGATGATCCCACTGATTTGCCAGGGAGACAGGGTGACAGGCAGGAAATGTAAGCCAATTATCTGAACTTTCTGACAAAATCTGTACAGTTGAGGGATATGATTCTGCCTACAGCTTACTACCACTAAAATACAACAGTTTACGTCTCAGTTGAGTGTGCTATTTGGATTATGTTGTGTATCTTTTCAGTGTTTTCTGTCTAAGTCTCTCTCAGTTGTACAATATGATCTTGTGATTACAACAGTCGTATACAGATATTCCTATGCATTTTATTTATGTAGCACAGTGTGGGTAACAGTGCTTAATACAACAGTACTATTAAGAGAATGCAACACTACATCACCATATGATACCAGAGTAAACAGAAGCAGTCCAGGAGTTAGACCTTTATTGCCAGGCTGTTACCCTTTTATTTACATACAACCTATATGAGACTCTTCCTACCATATTGTCTGGTTTATTCAGTACATCCCATACACAATACAGGTTTTATACTGGCAATTAATTTTCTACTACTTTTAGATTTATTTTTTATGACAGTACATGCAAGATTATTACTAACCTGCCTCGAAACGCAGCATCTGCAGCCTACATGCATGGGCTTCCTGATTCACAGCCCACACTGCTGCCACTGTCAAAGACATAAGAGGAATATTTAGCCATACCTATCCATAATATACATGAGCTGGCTATTATTAAACAGGTAGTAGAATGAATACTTACACAGTGCTGGGACATCACCCTGCCTAGCTTCTTGGATCCACTGATCCAAGAGCTCCCTCTTCCTCCATTTCAGGTTGGCATAGTGATACCTGACCTGCTTACCAGTTCGAGGGATGCCAGTGGCACTGGTGAGGTCATGGGCGAGATGGTCCCAGGCTTCTGCTTTATATTGAGAACCCTGGTACTGGCCCTGCAGCAGTCTCTCTTCATGGTCTTTTAACAGGAGTCCTGCCATGACATTGGACTGCTGGATGCCCCAGCGCTGCGCTCGGAAGTACACTCCTTCAATGACACCAGCCATAATGCCTACAGGAGGAAGATGCAACCAGTTATGAGATGTATTCCCGTCTGTGGGGTTTAAATAGGGCCAATTTCCCACACTTTGCCGTGATTGGACGGTTTTGAAAATGCTAAGCTATGGGCAAACCTGCTTACCTAAAGTTGGCATTGCTTAAAGGGGTATGCCAATTGGAAAATTGATTTAGCTGGGCTACACATTGCTTACACCTAGTAAGCAGAGGTGTGCAATGCTTAGCATTGCTTATTTTTAAATGTGTACACTATTTGCTGTTTGGCATTGAGTTATCATTCATTACGTTATATATTTGTTTAGTATTTGTGATTCATGTGAATGTACACTGTATGGGGTACTTGTGTTTGTTGGGGGGTTTCACCACTTTATTATAATGACACCTCACATCTGGACTTAATGCAGTACTTCAGTTCACATATATATATATATATATATATATATATATATATATATATATATATATAGTAGGCTATACAACATAAAACTGTTTATAGAGTCCTTTCACATGTAAATTGTGATTTTGCTATAGTGAGGATCTGTTTGGGTATACCTCAGTTTTATGTACAGCTGTGATGGCTTACTGGTTATCTGCTGTGACTATAGTGTACAGGGTCCTGGGTTCAAGACCTGCAATGCCTGTTTATTTTGTTGCTGGGCAGAACAGGGGCTGTTGAATACAGAGTGATTAAGGCACTTTTAAACAGTTGCAAGTGTGTTTTTGTGAGTTTGTGCAATGGTAAGCAATGTTAACTTCTGGTTAAATATGCTTACAGAGAGTTAGCTTCAAAATTGCTTAACCTGTGTGCGCATTGCTTACTCCCATGCAAACAGGATTAAACCCACTTACTACTGCTTAAAAATGCTTACTCCCACTTACCCCCGCACTAATTTAGAAAGAAATAAAACATGGGTCTTGGGAAAGTGATAGATTTGGACATTCTATGCATATGTAACACTGTTTGCTGTATAGCATGGATTTATCATTCATTACACATTATAACTTTGTTTAGTATCCCTAATTCATGTGTGTGTATACTGTATGGGGCACTTGTGTTTATATGTGGATTTTACCACATTATTACAATGACACCTCACATCTGCACTTAATGCAGTACTCCAGTTCACAAATATATGTTATTTAGTAGGTTATACAGCAAACAAATATTCATAAATTGCTTTCACAATGAATTTACTACAGTGAGGATTGAACCGGGAATGACTGCTCACAAAGCGAATGCTCTGGCCACTACACTATTGCAGTACTGCTTCAATTGAATGTATCTTGCTATTTATCTTCTTGTGCTAGTTAAGCTACAGTATGCGTAGCTAAGCAATGGGCAAACCTGCGCACCTACGGTTAAATTTAATCTGTTTGATAAAAAAAAATTTCTAGTGTTATTTTCTCTAGGAATGACAGATAACACTTATTGCTGTGGATTTCTGCGTGCATCTGCACATTTGGTAGACATCCTAGCAAAGCCCCCATACCTCTCAACCTCTTCATGCAAAATATCCGGACAAAACTTGACAAAATGAGGTACAACTAGGGACATATTTTAAATATTGCTCTTATAGACTTAAGTAAGTTGCTAGAGTAACAGGATTTGTTTTAATATAACTTTTCTGAAGGATTTGGTGTCTGAAACTCAAATGTATGGCATTATTTAATGACTTCAGTCCTGAGATCATCCCAGTGATTTGCAAACCGCAAAAAGCAAAACTGAGCACTATGGCAAAGTGAAGCAACAGCAAGCCACAAATTGGATAAACCAAAGATAAAAACGTGCTCCATAACGTTCAAAATAGTTTAATAAAACAAGCCCTTCCTCAGTGTTATAAAAACCTATAAAAATATAATAATCATTTTATACAAGTTTAAAAAAGCTCACATGACACAACCCATCCAACAGAAAAAATAAAACAATTATTCAATCATTACTATCTAATCATTTGCTGTTTAGATTTCAGTATTGGTTTCAAGCTAACTTGTTTATTTATGCCAGAAAATTTATCTACCTGCATGCGAGTAATCCATTCATATTATTTAGTATCTAGCTTATTTACAATGTTCAAGGTTAATCTATCAATAACTCTGAAAACAAATTGATGTGAAACACCAAACATTTCTACATGTTTAGCCAAATAATTAGTCTCTACCATTCGACAAATCTCAGAACGATGTTCAATAATCCTATCTCGTAGCTTTCTCATAGATTTACCTACATAAAATGCTTGAAATTTCAAACAGGTAGCCAAATATACTATATGGCAGGTATTACATGTAGCTGCACAGTCAAATTTAAATTTCCTACTATCATTAGGATGTATAAATTTAACAGATCTACAAATAGCATTACATGATGAACAGTTATAGCAAGGCACAGTACCTTTCCTATTATATTTAGCTTCAGGTTTTTTATTCAAAGTAAAGTCCTTATAACACAAAGATTTTTTCAGGCTATTAGAATTTCTATATGTGAAAAAGGGTCTTTCACTAATCCATCTTTCATGTCCGAGAATTGCTTTCAAAATATCCCAATTCTCCTTAATGATGCCCTCAATTAGCTTACTCCCCCTATTATATGTCATTGTGTAATGTAATTGCTGACTATCCCCTTTCAGTGTGTCCAGTATCTGAAAAGAAAGGGCTTGCTCTCCCATCCCTCATACTAAGAATCTCATTCTTTGCCAAATTGAGATGAGACTCATAATAGCCTTTTTCTTTAAAATCCTTTATCATATCATCTAGTTGGTCTAAGCATGTACTTAACTGAGTATTCAGTCTGCTAACCCTTAGGTACTGTACTTTTGCAATACCTCTAAAAACATGAGGGGCGTGCATACTACGCCTATGCAGATATTTGTTAGCCTGAACATCCTTCTTAAATACTGAAGTATCTATACCTTCCCCATTCCTACATATTTTTATATCCAAGAATTATATTTATTCCCTTGATGAGTTTTTCTCAAATCTCAGAAATTGGGTTGTAGAGTCCAAATATTCTACGAATGTTTGTAGTTCTTCCTCATTACCTCCCCATACCAGAAAAATATCATCCACAAAACACTTGTAGAAAGATATTCTAGAGACATAGGTACTATTTTCACCAAATATGTACTCATTTTCCCATTTATTCATGGCTAAATTTGCATAAGTATTAGCGAGGGATGTTCCCATCGCCACTCCTGATACTTGATGATAAATATACTTATTAAATACAAAAATATTGTTCTCTAATACATGTTCAAGAAGTTCACAGTAGGTCTCTATCTGTCTTAAAGAAAAAAGCTATTATGAGTCTCATCTCAATCAGGCAAAGAATGAGATACTTAGTATGAGGGATGGGAGAGCAAGCCCTTTCTTTTCAGATACTGGACACACTGAAAGGGGATAGTCAGCAATTACATTATACAATGACATATAATAGGGGGAGTAAGCTAACTGAGGGCATCATTAATGAGAATTGGGATATTTTGAAAGATGGCTTAGTGAAAGACCCTTTTTCACATATAGAAATTCTAATAGCCTGAAAGAATCTTTATGTTATAAGGACTTTGCTTTGAATAAAAAAAACTGAAGCTAAATATAATAGGAAAGGTACTGTGCCTTGCTATAACTGTTCATCATGTAATGCTATTTGTAGATCTCTTGAATTTATACATCCTAATGATAACAGGAAATTTAAATTCAACTGTGCAGCTACATGTAATACCTGTCATATAGTATATTTGGCTACCTGTTTGAAATTTCAAGCATTTTATGTAGGTAAATCTATGAGAAAGCTACAAGATAGGATTATTGAACATCGTTCTGAGATTCGTCGAATGGTAGAGACTAATTCTTTGGCTAAACATATAAAAATGTTTGGTGTTTCACATCAATTTGTTTTTAGAGTTATTGATAGATTAACCTTGAACATTAGACGAGGTGATATTGTAAATAAGCTAGATACTAAAGAATATGAATGGATTACTCGCATGCAGGTAGATACATTTTCTGGCATAAATAAACAAGTTAGCTTGAAACCAATACTGAAATCTAAACAGCAGATGATTAGATAGTAATGATTGAATAATTGTTTTATTTTTTCTATTGGATGGGTTGTGTCATGTGAGCTTTTTTAAACTTGTATAAAATGATTATTATATTTGTATATGTTTTTATAACAGTGAGGAAGGGCTTATGGTCCTAAAGCTTTGTTTTATTAAACTATTTAGAATGTTGTGGAGCACATTTTTATCTTTGGATCATCCCAGTGATTTGCCAGGACAAATGGGGTACAGGCCAAATGTATGAGCAAAAAATATGGACATTCTGCAAAGATCTGTACAGATGGGAGGTACGCAACCCCCTATGAGCGTTCTCACTCATTGTAATTGCCAAACGGCAATTCTTGAGTGCAGGGGCATATGTATTGTGAGAGCTCTGCTCTCAGACACACCCCCTGCACTCATCCACACTCCATGTCCATTTAGGAGCACAGGCAGCATGCCTTCATTACTATGCATGGTGCACTGCCGTGCTGCTCTTAAATGGTCATTTCCATGCAGGAATCGGAACCTTGCTGAATCCTGGGATTTATCTATTTTGATAGGGGTGCCATTTATTTGGGAGGTACAGGGTTGTTCCTGTTTCTCAAGAGCACATTCTGTATTTCACATGATGAATCTGACAACATGACTTTATAAAGGTTAGGCCTTTTTGGGGGATATGGGTGCCTTCTGGTGAGCTAATGACATATCCAAGTTTGCAGTCATTAGTTAATTTAGTCATCCAGTGGTCCATGGCACCAGCTTTGGCATCATCAAAGAGTAGTGTCCCTAGTAAGGAAACCTGAAAGATGCCACTGGTTGACAAGTCTTTCAGAGGAAGTGCACCACCAACTTTTAACGCCTGCATTTCACCTGAAAATCAGTGTGGTATCCAATGAGTTATATGGGGAGCTATATTCAACTGGGTATATTTTTTTATAATGCCAGAATGTGGAATGGGACCAAATGCCTTGGCTAGTTCTGGTTAGGCAGACTTCTCTTTATCAAGTGCCTGCATGACTTTCTCAAATAAATTCATCAGATTAAGTAGGTAGGATCTCCCTTTCATTGAGTCAAGGGCTTGTGAACTACTAATGTTCCTGTTTATGAGTTCCATGGTTAAAAATGTCTATTATTTTACAAATAGCAGTGGTAAGGCTAATTTCTCTGTAGGCCTCATACATGTCTGGTAGAGAGACTAAGACTGAACAGGATTGTGAAGGAGTTGGTGAGGCAGAGTTTCATACTAACAAGGATACAACTTGATCTGTGATCTGTAGCCACACAACTACTGCTCTTAGTTTTAGAGACAGCTTTTTCAACTTGTTCAGAGGTAACTGCTGAGGGAGGGGGAAATCAGGGTACTGAAATAGGGGAGAAGTTTGAGCTAAACTTGCCTGCTAACATAGCTGCAGGTTCCAGGAACAGAACTGCTAGCGCCATTAAATATTATTTTAGTGCAGTGCTGAGCATTGTTTCTATGATTCCTGCCACAGTTAAGGAATGCTTTGGGGTTGTCCTTGGATGATGTAGCAAGTTTAGTTCATATTTTGCCTTGAAGGTTTTGATCATTTGCCTTAATTCTTTATTTGGCTCTTGAGACTTTCAGTTTGGAGTATTTATGTTTATTCTTTAAGGTCAGCATTTTTCCTTGTGCTGTAGATTTTATTGAAACTTGGGTTCCACACTGGGAGCTTGTTTTTAAACTTGGCATTGTATTTGTTGCATTTGTGGCAGATGGGGAGCTATGCCTTCACGCAGGACTTTAGCTGGAAATAGAAATCAGTGGTACAAGCTGCTGCTTTATCTCTATGACCTATTCAGTAGTATAATCTTCTGTTTTATGTCTAGGACCTATTCTATTTCCATTTGTGTCAAACAGTATAGTCGCCAACAAGCATGAAATAAGCTTATTCACCTATGACACAAATATTGGAGTGGCAGGAGAGAGAGAGAAATGATGGGAATAATCTATGAAGGAACTTGAATATGCTACAGGAAGGAACTCACAAATAGCAGCTATATTTTAGTGCAAAAGTGTAAATTAATAGGATTCAAAAAGAACAAGCCTGAATTAAATCATGGCCTTAATGGAGTCATGCTAAGAAAACAGAATTGGTAAAGGACATAGGCATATTCTCCATAGACACAGTAAATCACCAGGATCAATGTGAAAAGATGCTGCTTGCTGCAAGGCAAGAAAATGCTGGGGTGCATTTCCAGGGACAGAAATTCAAGTGGGATAGGATGTTTTTATCACTGTAGGTTACTCTGCTACCAACTTGAGTTCTGTATGCAATACTGGAAAAGGAAAGGAAGATAATAAGGATGATCAGATTAATGAATGTTGGTAGGGAGGAATACAGGGAGATATGAATTAAGGTTGGTCAAGCCAGTGGTATATTTGATGAAAGGCAATAGGGAAAGGGATGGTATGATCAGGATTCACAACACTGCAGGAAATTACTGAGCGGGTGCAGTTTAAGAAGAAAGGCAGAAGGGAGCAAATCAGATATACCAAAAATTCCTGGTTTAAGTTAGATATACATCTTGTGGCAGGAGGAATTTGCCTGGTCTATCTGAGTTGGTAAATGCACAGAAGGACTCATAGTGTAGTCATTTTATTGGCCAGAGGGCTCAAAAGTTAGTTTTCTGTTTTTTCTGTACTGCTTGTGTGGATTAGCCATACCCAGTACAGTAGCAAGCACCTAGAAATAATGGTCCATAAAACTGTACCCTGTAATGCAACAATATGGTGCAAATACCATGTGTGCCGACAAGCTTAGAGTATCTAGTTAGGAGTCAATTGGCAATACCTACAGATTTAGTAGAATTCGGTATTATATAAACATTAAAGTTGGTAGAATTTAGTACTGTTTAGCAAAATCTGCGCCAATAAAGCACCCTTATTAGACTGCACCAACAAAACACCCTTAATAGACTTCTAACCCCAATACACCCCCCCTCTTGTAGCTCACAAATCAAAGGACTGGACAGTATGAATATGCAATTTCTTAACTTCTCTGTAGCCAGCTTGGTGGATATGGGCATCTTAAGACAATGTAGCAATGGCCTCATGTTTACTTGTAACCATTTAATCCTTAAATAAGCAGATATAGTATTCAAGAGGTGTACTTACACAATTACACTAGAAGCTAAACTCTCACATACAAGTGCAAATCAAGTTGTCAAAACCACATACATAATACCCACTTCACATAGGATACAACACACACATATGCTCAGGCACTTTAAAAGCAATCTTCCTAAACAAAAAAGATTGCTTAGACAACCCATTGTCAAAGCTATGCCTCAGCAAGTACAAAGCTACTCAAAATAAAAACATAATGTCACTCTAAGTGGAGCCCCAAACATTAAGCCCCTAAGGCAACCAAATGCACTTTCCAAGACTCTTATCATAGGGGACTGAATTGTAAGATATACTGATGCCTCTCTAACCAGACTGAAGAAGGAGAAAATAATTGTTAGTTGCTTATATGAAGCCAGAATCTGCTAAATTGTGCATGCATTCAAGTCATTGCACCACAGGCATCAGTATGATTCCATCATAGTCCATGTAGGTATAATTAACCTGAAATGTACCTCCCTCGACCATATGAAGAGAGACATTCTGGAGCTTTCAGACTATGTGTCTCAGGTTGGTATGAGCCTAGCACTAAGCAGCATATTACCATTACCTAGGATGATGGCACAATATGAGCAAAAAATGACTTATTTCAACAACTGGCTGTCTTTAGCTGCCTTTCTGGTGTCCCTTTAAAGATATTCAATATTTGTCAACTTAGAAGGATGAAGTTAACATACCGTGTATGTTTGCCAAGGACGGTCTGTACCTCTCCCATCTAGGCTTTTGCATAATAGCTAAAACTTTATCCACCCCCCCCCCATAGTGCCTTTTTTACTTAATAAGAAATTGACAACCCTACCAACATAGGAAAGTGAACTCAACTGAACCTGAAGATGCTACTGCTCACTTTCAGAAGCCTAAATAAAAAACTACACTCCCTCCAAGCCCTCCTCACATTCAAGAATACAGACGTATGTACAGTTATCAAGACATGGTTTAAAGTGGCAGAGAGTATCCCAGCAGGCAAGGTTTCAGTGTCTTGCACGCTTTCAGACCAGTAGCTGCAGAGAAAAGGGCTAAAGAAGGAGTTATTTCAATATACATCAATAACAAGCATGCCTCTGTGGTGGTCAGACAGGATGATGGGCTGGAGTTCTTCCATGTGTAGATCACCATAGACAAAATCTTGCAAAATACCCTAACCAGCTATAGGTCACTCTCCATGTCCCAAGAAGCTAGTAATGCATATTTGGACCTACTGGAGACAATTACCATCCAAAATACATCCTAATCATGGGAGACTTTAATTACCTCTCTATATACTGGGAATCCTACACTGCCTCAAATCTACAGGCACAGAGATTCCTGGACTTCAAAAATAAAAACACCCTTGACCAAATAGTGAATACGCTCACTAGAGGCTTCAATATACTGGAACTTGTGCTTACAGACATGGGAGAACACTGCAACCCTAAATGTCTCATCCCCATGGTAAGGTTCGACCATAAAGCTGTCTCCTTTGAATTCAAAATCAACTCTGTAATCCCATTAAAACCAGTAACAGTTAGGAACTATTCCAAGGCAAATTACCTTTTATTAAGTGATGGTTTGTCAACAATCAATGTCCCTCCCCGCAAACTCAGAGAACACAGCAGCCTATAATGAATTGCTGTCAGAAATTCTGTACAAGCATGTCAATGGCTGCATAGAGGTTGCTGTACCTACCAGAAGTAAGCTCATGACTAGCCCCCAAAGCAAGCTGCCCTGGTGGCTTCCCAAGTTAAACAGGATATACAACAAAAGGAAAGGAGCAAAAATCAGTTAGGGTAATTGTCATAAAGATAGAAACTCTCTCTTCAAAGAAATAGGCAACTAATAGGGCCAATTTGGTCAAGCAATGCCAACTTCCAGGTTAAGGTAGCATCTCAGGTGAAAGATAACCATAAGGCCTTCTACAACTATGGCAGAAACCCGAAGGGCAGTGCACAGCAGTGTGCTGAACCGGTGAATAATGATGTCATATTCACTAAGCCTTGTGATATAGCAAATCTGTTATCAGATAAATTCATTTCCAACTTTACCCCCTCTCACCCCACCCATCCCCTCAAAAATACCTTCAAACATAACATCCCCAACTATAACAAGGAAGCATGTACTGGCTGCATTCACTAAAGCTAAGAACACTGCCTCAGTGGGCCCCAAAAGCATCCCAGAATACCTCTTGAATAGTCTAAAATATGACTTATCAGGACCCCTGGAGTCATTATTTAACTATAGTCTTAAAACATGTTTTGTGCCACATGAATGGAGGACTATGACAGTCATCCTCCTTCATAAGGGAGGACTTTCAGCAAATCACAGAAACTACAGACCTATTAGTCTGACTAGTCTTATTTGCAAAACCATGGAAAGAATTATCATGGAAATTATCAACAAGGACATTGGAGACCTCCAAACAATGGATCCATCCCAGTTTGGCTTTGAAAAGGAAGATCATGCTTACTGAATCTGGTGGACTTCTTTGAAAAGGTCACTCAGGCAATGGATGAGTGGGAAAATGGTGCATCCTGCCTACCTAACTCTGGCTAAAGCATTTGATACAATACCTCACTCAGGCAGTGTCGACAAACTAGGTGTAAACCCTTTTATAACACGCTGGATAGCTAGCTGGCTCACTAATAAGATCCAGGAGGTTAGAATCAGTTGGGTCACCTCCACAAAGAGGCCAGTCACCAGTGGATTCCCCCAGGGCTCTGTGCTGGGCCCACTCCTCTTTGGCATCTACTTCTTGAATGTCAAAGCCAATGTCAAGGGCCTTTGACTAACCAAGTTTGCAGATGATTGCAAACTGGGAGCAGTCATTGAATCCCCCCAAGATGAGAACAACCTACAGGAAGGTCTAATACAGATAAACTCTTGATGCCAAAGACATGGCTTTAAACTCAATACCAAGAAATGCATTATAGTACCTTTTGAAAAGTCTACAATCACAGATAACTACATCATCAGTAAAACACTCTTCAAAGCTGATTCATTAGTCAGAGATCTGGGAACTCATGCAGATAGTAATCTAGTCTTCAAACAACATGCATCCAAGGGAGTAAGAAATTCCTTGTATTCAACTTCTAAGAAAGGGCATGGCATCTAGGTCCAAAGAGGTTATCATGCCACGGTATTGGCCCCGATCATCATACAATATAATGCCCCCTTCAGCATGTATCAGACTATACAAGTGCATCAGGTGGAACATCCACAAAGATTCCTCTCAAAAGGAATACAGGGAGTAAACACAATGTCCTGTGCTGATCACCTCAAAGTCTTGCCTATTTACTCAGTATCATACAGAATTCTGAGAGGTAATCTTTGCCTGGCATACAAGGTATCCCTGGACCCTGTTTTGATGAACTTTTTGCACACCCACAAAACAAACAGCATCAGTACTACTAGATTAAAATACCTAAATTTTGCTTGCGACATGAATAGGCCATGGAGAGACAGATGTGTTTCTCAGAGAATTCCCATTCTCTGGAAAAGGCTCCCCATCTATGTGAAGCAGAGTTCCTCCCTGTCCCTATTTAAGTACAACTTGCCCAACGGATGGGTAATCAGAAATTCTCCCCTGGTCTGTCTCTTATGTCTCTGATTGGTTGGGACAGTCAGTTAATCACTACCTATTTAAATCAAATTTGTGAGTCACATTTGGGTTGCACAACTAAGATTATAAGGGCCATAGTGGTTGTTCACTTAGTATACACCTATGAACCAATGAAACTTTACAAGGATATCCAGCTTTGCAGGGAGGGTGATGAACAGAGACAAAGAATTGCAGGAAATTGTGATGGTATGTAGGATAGCAGAAGTATCCATAAGAACATGGGGCAGTTAGAAAAAGGTACATGGGACAAGGGACAGCTACAGTTGCTAGCTGCATCATGGAGGCAGAAAATATAGGGTCACATTGTCTTCTGCTGGCTGCTTCATACGTCTGCATGTTCATGTAATATGTAGACTCTGTCATTTGCTCTACCAGGGCAGACATCATTTTTTGCTCTTCCCTGTATTAGCACTGTATGATCTCTTTACCAGGAGTATGTCACCCCCTTATTTATTCAACTATCAGCATGCATCTGTATTGTACCTATGGAAACAGCTATAATCAACAGTTTTATCTTTTTCGGCAGACAGTGCTACCATCTACTAATCTACAAAAGAAGAGTAGTGGTATTGTATCCTTGCCTTAGGTAATATGGTAGTACACTGTTTAGCATTCTTTCTCACAGTGCATGGTTCTGCAGTTTGGTTCCTTGCCAGAGGGCCTTCTGTGTGGTGTCTGCATATCTTCTGTCTATCTGCACAGGTTTTCACTGCATATGCCAATACCCACACACATCACATCCCAAATGAATACTGTAGGTGAATTTGCAGTCTTCCAATTTCTCTGTAGGTGTGCATGCCATATGTGAGTGAGTGAGTGAGTGAGTGAGTGAGTGAGTGAGTGAGTGAGTGAGTGAGTGAGTGAGTGAGTGAGTGAGTGAGTGAGTGAGTGCAGCCAGCAATGGGCTAGCACTTCATCTACGAATAGTTTTTCTGTCTTGTGCCCACTGATTACTGTGATAGGGTGCCCTCACAATCCTGAACTGGATTAAAAGAGTACTCAGAGAATGAATAGATGGTAACTATTTCCTACCAGAAACTGACAGAATTATTTATCCATGCTTTCCCCTATTTACCACCAATGGAAATTTAACACTTCTTGATCAGTTACCCTCTGGTGAGCATTTTCACACACATTTTTTTTTCAGCACTGTACCTACTTGCTACCCAGGTGTAATTAACAACCTCTTTCTCCTTATTTGCACATTATTCATTATTTATTCCCTTTATTTATTTACTCATCAGTAACATAAACCACATTCCACCTGCTTTCTTAACTCACTACTTCCTGTAGGTTGCATCTCTTTGTTTAACTAGTCATTTGTATATGCACTGTTGTTTTCCATCATTAGCATAAGCACTGTTTCTTCTGCTCATGTTTAACCATTTGACTACTATCCACATCACCGTTATGGTGGTTCTAATCAGAGGGAAAATGACTATCAACTTCATATAATAAATAGCCTATAATTGTTATGCTGCTTGGGCTGAAACCAATTTACTGCTAATTAGCATGTTTAGGTTAGAAGCAGCAACACAAAGGAATAGCTTAGCTAATGATTCACCTTTACCAGTTTTCCACAGCTGTCTTTTTTGTAAATGAGCAAGAATGAATCATATATCTGAACACAAATAAACAAACTTGGGCAGCTGGCAAACTTTTGTATATTTTTATACATTTTTATTCTTTTTTGTCATTTCATACAGATTTATAACAGTGACGCAAATGTAAATGCTTACTGCGTCCATTTGAAAAAAAGTCTCAGTTCTTTTCTAACCAAAATTAAATAAAAAAACAGAAAGAAAGGAATGCCATTGTAAACCTAAATGACCCACTGGGCAATAAACAATCACTGAAGCCATAAAAAGAGAAATGAATAGGAAGCACTACAAATAATGTTTCTTGACATCCAATCTGTTCCCACAGTTGAGTTATGACAATACCAATTTTCTTAGATGGATATCTTCCCTGCTTGTTTGAAAAAGCATGTGTTTTTTTTCCAGTATCTCGCAAATGACAAGCTTGAGTTTGTTCTTATGAGTGTGTGTGTGTGTGTGTGTGTGTGTGTGTGTGTGTGTGTGTGTGTGTGTGTGTGTGTGTGTGTGTGTGTGTGTGTGTGTGTGTGTCTAGTAACACATAGATGTTTCTAAGACATTTTATACTTAAATATGGTATGCTATTTATGAGTTCCCAAAATCATGCACATACACATATGAACACAAAGAAAGTAAGAACAGTAATAATCTGTGCTGCCTAATAATATAATTTAACACATAATGAATGCAGGATGGACATTGCTGCAGCTAAGATGTAAAACCATTTTATACTATTGTGCATGAAAGTAAGTGAGGGGAAAAATAAGTAAGGACAATCTACATAATGCAGTAATAAATCAGTACTTCTTTCACTTTGTGAGTGATAAACGGCAAGTACAGAAAATTAATTTCATAAACAGATCCATTCAGCTGTCTAGTATTTTTTTTTGTTTGTTTTTCTTTTGCTAAAAAGTGAAAAGTTGGTTCAGTTTTACCTTTAATTTCACAGTATGTTTTCATTTTTTCCTCTTCATTTTGTGATACCAGAATGTTACACTTGCATTTTCTTCTGATCCCTTTGTTGCTAGAACAGCACTGCCCTTTTTTCCAAAGGTCACATGTCCCTCTTGCACATAAGCAAAGAAATGTTTATCAAACTAATCAGTAAATGAAAATGACTTATTTTATACTCTGTATCACAAAACATGCACATCTGGATTGGATATAAAGTATGATTAAAATATTTGAAGATATTCTATAAAAGGGCATATACAAATCTGTTCAGAAATTAAGTGCATATAAGATACACTCTACATAGAAATTGATAATAATGGCTATTCTTATGGTAGGAATTTTTCTAACCCATGCAGAGGAAGGTAATTTCAAAATAAATGCAGATGCCATGCAATGCAGTGAAGGAATATAATGAAATGTATTTTGACTTGATAAAGTTCATATTTAAAAACTAGTGCATTACTTAATTTTATTATTACAGCATAAGGCATACTAACTAGATATATGAGATGCCCGGCTTTAGACATGATACAACAAAATTCAAGTATGCATACAACACATAAGAAATAATCAAAACAAGCAAATGAAATGCAGATCAAAATACTTGGTTATCATACCTCTCAACCTCTTAGTGCAAGAAATCTGTACAAAACCTAAAACAATTGGGGGACAAAGGCCCAAAATAGGGGCAGATTTTAAATATTGTTCTTCTACACTTGGAATGTTACTAGAATAACAGGATTCATGTTAGCACGCATTTCTGATGGATGTACAATCTGAAACTCAAATATATATCATTATTTAGTGACTTCAATCTTATCTTCAGTGATTTACCAGAAAAACACATATTTTATGAGGAACAGACCAAAAATATGAGGTAAAAATCTAGACATTCTGCAAAAATCTGGACAGTTGAGAGGTATGTTGGTTATACAAATATATGACGGCTAGTAAAACAGTTCTTAAACAGAAAAATAACTGCAAAGAATATAAATGTTAAGAAGACAATAGCAAACTGGTAAAGAGGGATTATGCAACCAATAAATATTATATATCCTGTAATCATAGGTCAGACACAGCTTCATTGTAGGGAAAAGCATACAAATAGCATTTGAAGTCAAAGTACTGCTGATATGTGCTGAGGGTGAGGAATAGGAGGAAGACACAGGAAGTGACACACAGATAAGAAACAATGCAGGAAAAGCAGATGGAGAAACCCAGATAAACATAAACCACATGTAAAACACAAATTTCAGACTTATAACGTTGGTTAAATGCAGAGCACTTGAAACTCTGTAAGCATAAAACTGGTAAGCACACAGTGGGTGCGATGTTTAAACCATACCTCTCAAGTGTACCTCATTATGAGGAATGTTACTCATTTTAGGTCTTAAAAAGTTCACGTTCCTCAAAGTTTCACATTCAAAGCATCTGTCACATATTTAATGTTAGGAATTTTTTACCTGATATCCATAGAAATAGAACTGAATCAAATTAATCCACCAAAGTAACTTTTTATAAATAAAATGTAACACATTTTAACCATCCTGTGAGCAGGGCCGGCCTTAGCTGAAATGCCGCCCTAGGCAAAGGAGTGCTTAAGGGCTCTTAAGCCCTGCCCACACCTTACTCATGACACACCCCAATTTGAGCCACATCCACAGATAGGTCACTCCTATGAAAGTCACTCCAGTTATTTCCTTCATTTTTTTTAAATGCATGAAAATCAGTGAACACTTTCATACTGTAACAAAAGATACCTTGCAAAAACTGCCAGTGAAGGTGGAATTTTCCTTTAATAAAACCGCTTTATCTCTTCCTTCAAGAGTTTATCTACACTCATGACAGACAGTAATTTTCTACCTTTAAACATTGCTTTGTACAACGTACATTAACATTTACCTGATGTAGAACTTGTGTAATTTGCTCTGGTGTAGTGTCAGCTCTATAGTCTGCATGACTTTGGCTTAAATATTACTCAAGTACTACGTACCCTGATGTGTGCTTTATGCTCCCAACAGGTCAACCATCAAGTCAACATACTTCGATGTCAGTGACACGTGATCTGGTAGTTGCTGCAGCTGTATGCTGATCTTGAGGCCAAAAAGGAAAGCAAAGTTACTACTACAGGAGTATAATGATAAACCAACAGTCAGCTGATTTATCAGAATTGTCTTGGCAATGTTTATCCATTATGGGTTAAAGATGGAAATGAGTTTAACTGATAACAGTACATTGCTGTTCTGTTAAACTGTCAGGTCTACTTGATTAATTTAAATACATTCATTTTCAGTTGGCACGGTTCATGTTAAAGAAAGAAACCATAATATTGTCAGATTATTTTCTTCCATTGCTGGCTATTAGATGTACATTTCTATGTGCAATGTTTTGGCAGTAAAATGTTTTAACTTGTATAAACTGTCAGGTCCACTTGAGTAATTTGAATACATTAATTTTCAGTTGGCACGGTTCATGTTAAAGACATTGTAATATTGTCAGATAATTAAAAAAAATTTGATTAAAACTAGCCATGTCCCTATTGGTATCATTATGCAACTACACCTTCATTACACATGCTGAAATACATTAGCAGATGAAAATTGAGAACAGGGTTATCGTCAACTTTGCTGCAGCCATTTTGGTAAGCCAGTTACAGCAGTAGAGAAATACATTAGCAGATGCAAAGTGAGAACAGGGTTATCGTCAACATTGCTACAGCCATTTTGGTAAGCCAGTTGCAGCAGTAGAGAATAGTGCCTAGCTGACACCACTTTGTGCTTCCCTGCAGTTACTCTGGAGCTGACATTCCATTTTCTTACATTCCTTCAGAACTTTGACTAAAGTACACATACTACAGAACTCTTATGCCTTCCACTGTAGAATCTGATTGCAGTGTATGTCAGATGTAAAGTCAAGCAAAATTTGCACACTCCTGTTTAAATCCTACATAGTAACCCACTACAGCTGCAGTTTTTTGTCTTGCTCTGCACAAATTTATCAATTATATCAGCATAGTTTATCTGACAAGAGATTTCACTATTAATTGAAATCATAGCTAAACCCACAAGTCTGTCTTGTAGTATAGTACTTCTTAAATATGTTTTTATTAGTTTTAGTTTGGAAAAGCTCACTCCCCAGCTGTAATTGTCACTGGCAGAGTCAACAAAATATGTAGAGCTACCACTACCTGTGGGAATATCTCCACTAACCATTTCTTTTTCATTAAATTAAGGACATCCGGGGCTGATAATCCCTTTAGCATAATGTGACAAAGGGTTTTTAATTCTTCATACAGCTCTATTGCATCAATATCAGCGGAGTCATTGCAGGTTAAAAGTTTCTGTAAATCTTTGCAGAGGTGAAGTATTTTCTCATCACCAACCACTGTTAGTTCCTGTATGTTGTAGAGGAAGCCAAAAGCAACACTATGAGCTGTGAGCTGAGTAAACCTGTCCTCTACTGATGATAGTGCAACATCGACAAGAGTGTTGAAAAAGTTAACTTTATAATTCTGTTCAGGATTAATTAAACAGTCATCGTTTGCTTCATAACTGAAAACCATGCTCTTTTTCCTGGGTCTCACCTCATCCACATAAGAAAACGTCAATTCTACTTCCAGTTCTTCAGCTAGCTCAGTAGCCATCACTTTTGCCTTTTCGTACCCCATTGGCCCTTTATTCAGTTAAAAACCTTTTCAGTTCAGCAAGCAGAATCACTGCCTGATTAATCTGCATCAAAAGTTTACTGACTTGCCCAACTTTTGCTAGTATATCATACCAGACTACCAGCGATGTTAAAAACTTTGCACTTTTCATAGTACTACTCAGTAATGCTGCTTCAGAATATGCCTTAGGATCCTTGCCTTTTGTAACTTCTGCCACTGAAAGTAAAGCATCATAAACTGCACCCACTTGATATCTCACTGCTTTCTCACTTTCTACCCTACACTCCCACCTAGTCTCACACAATGTTTTTACATTAGACCTGACACATGATCGCAAAATATTTTGTACCTATGAGTAGATGATGTAAATAGACTGCACATTCATTGAAGATTACCAAAAAAAAAGAAACTGCATCTACTGAAGACTTTGCAACATCACCAATTACTAGATTGAGATTGTGACAGCCACATGGTACAAAAAATTCACATAGATTTAAAGACAAGCTTCTTGCCTGAACACCAAAATGTTTTCCCTTCATATTAGCACCATTATGATAACCCTAGCCTCTGCAGTTTTCTACTGGAATTCCCAAACGTTTAAGTTCACTTAAGACAATGTCAGTCAGAAAATCACCAGTAGTCTCAGTAACCTGGAGGAAGGACAAGAAGTACTCCTTTACTTCCACACTTTCATTGCATTCAGCAATATGGACAGTCAGTGACATTTGTTCTTGATGACTGCATTTAAGTGTACAATCCAATATAATGGAGTAGTACTTAGCATCTCTTATCTTTTACAAAAGTCTCTCTCAGATAGACTTAGACATTAACATTATCAACTAATTTTAAATATTTTTTTCCCAGATAGTGGTCATGGATCTCAGCATTACTGATACAATGAAGATGTTCTTGTATTACTGGATCAAACTTGCCCAGCAGCTGCACTAACTCAAGGAAATCACCGTTACAACTTGTAAAAACATGATCTTCACTAACCCTAAATGCCAAGTTATGCTGTGACAAGTACTGACAGATTGCAAGCAGTCTTTCTAGAACATTTCTCCAGTATGTTTTCTCAGACTTTATCATGATCTCACGGTGATGATCAATGGTAGAGCTATTCTTAAGCCCAAAGCGTAAGTCACTGCACTTTGCATCAGCTTCTTTATGTTTCACTGATCGTCCGTGTTCTATAAGCTTTTGTCACATGTTCCTATACTAGACAGGGCAACTCCATGAGTACTGCTGAACAGTTTACAACAAAAAATAGAATACTAAGTTGCTACTTTTTGAATACAGCAACCAAGACCTTCTGACTGTCTCACCATTTTTAAGTCCTTTATTATAAAATATGGGATTGGATCTGTATGCTGATCATCATGGGGAAACTGTGTCTCATTATTTGAGCAAGCCCTGCAGCAATTAACAGACGGTGAACTTTGTCATGCATAGGATATGGCCATTTAGCAAGGTCACTATCCATGTTTAGATCTACTGCCTTGTGTTTTACTGGATCTACTTCCTTATCATATTCTTCCTTATTACACACAATGTTTACTTCTCGGTCAGATACATGACTTGCTCCTAGCTGTGAACACACAGGAACATTGCATTCAAAGGATGCCCCGAACACTGAGTGAGATCAACACTCTTTGTGACACTCAGCATTATCAAAGACCTCTGACTCATATTCATTATCTGTACATCCATTACCAGTGTTGTCAATGTCTACCATACAGTAAGCATCTCTGGGACTCTGGCAGGGACTGTCACTCTCACCTTGTCTGGAAGGATTGTTTGGCAACTCAGACAAATCTGACTCTTGAAGCATTTTGCTGTGCCTGTCTTGCAGCTGACTGCTGTCTAATATCTGACTAGACTGCATAAATCACATCACTGAAGCATGTAAACTAGCCACTTGTAATTCTCTCTGCACCTTTCTTTTCCTATTTGCTGCACCAGAAAGCTTCTTTGGACCTATTCCAGGCTGTCTGTCAAAATAAATTTGTAAAGTCAGAGATGTTGGGATTCAAAATTGTAGTCTTCATAAACTTACTGTAAAATCTTAGAACTGCCTGCCCACCCAAGTCTTGAAATTACAACTGACCGCACATAATTTGTCCATCTAGGCCTTGCAGTTACAACTGTTTGTATAATTGTAAAGTACATGTATGAAGCTGGCTCTATTAAAAAGTTAGAAGGCAAGTAGAATAGTTTGTACACCCTAAGCTTTTATTAATTTCTGGTACTATACAGGCAATTCAAATCAAGAATCAGTCACCTGGAAGTACAGCTTGCATACCCATACTGGACACATTTACATCCCGTCTCAAAGTAGGATTCATTTACTTATAAACAGTTAAAATGTTACAACTCTAACCATCAAGTCACAATTTTTCATCTCATCTACAGTCCATAGTGATCGTGCCAACAATGTAAGCTTCAGGAATTGATGCTATTCGATTTTCATGTAAATGTTTATCGATTCACAGATGGAGAAGATGCTGTATTCATTGCAGAGAATGTTGCACTCATTGGAGAGGATGCTGTATTCACTGGAGTACTGGAAGCTTCAAAATATACGAACAGGTGTTTTCTAGCAAGGTAAACAGTTTCCTGAAGATTTACAGATGACCAAAAATTAAAGTAAGCAATACTCTATGATGCAAAAAATAAAGACATCTGACAGCATTGATGCCCCCCCCCCCCCACTGTTGATCCTAAGTTACTTTACAGTCACTTGTATGACTGCACCTCAGAAGTGGCATACTTGTGCAGTTGCTGGAATATAGATTATACATTAGAATGCCTTCTCTGAAGTCTGAAACTCATGACTTCAATATGATTTGCAGGAAAAAATCAAACTGTAGGACACATCAAAAACAGTTGAGAGTATCTATACCCCTCACCCACTTACAAGACAAAACAAAATCTATAAATCAGTATTGCCTTGATTAAATTTTGCAAAAAGAATCCACCACCTGAAGGTATTCACTAAAGTCTGAGGATGGATGAATACGATTCCAGCAAACAAACTTTTTCCTACTGATTTCACCTCTGCATAAGACCCTCCCTTCTCCATATGTACCCCCTCCATTTCTCTTTTTTTGATACGGTTCTATATGATTCATATGCTGCCTCCACAAGAGCACATATTGAATTTTACTATTTTTTTTCTATGAGGTGAAGCCTTTCTCCGTAGGACTCTGCTAAAAAGGGGTCAATAGCTCAGTTAGGACTATTCCAGTGACCAAAATGGAAAAGCCAAAATGTTATTTACTGTGGCTTTTAAATGGATTTTAAGTATACATCAGTAAACATTAAAAATAATCTAAGCATAATAATTCCTTTGACATGAAACAACCTTACCCACAGACATCAGTGGCTTGGAATAGCATATGCTTTCTCCTGTTCTAACAGAATTCTGTGTCTGGCATAAGAGAGACAATGCCCCCACCCCCCCACCCCCAGTTCAGAGATGGCCCAGTTAGATTGCCTTCTACCTCAAGACATTCATAAAATTAGAATTAATTCTAACAATTCAGAAATGCACCTTTTCACCTATAGCAGGGGGCACGCCTTACACCCCAGCTCCAATACACCAGCACATCACTGACCAGCATCTACAACACTGACTCACTGTTTACTCATTAGTTACACAGGGGATGAGAATGTGAGGGTGGGGCATATTTATCTGCCTTTGTTACATGGATGAGCAACTTATCCCCTGATAAATACAAAACATAGCAACATATCTAGCTAGGCTGGAAAATCACTTTATTAAACAATACAGTGATGTTACAGCAGTAAGCCACGGTGGTGCAGCAGTAGCATTGTCGCCTCACAGCAAGAGGTTCTCCCGTTCGATTCTCGGCTGGAGTGCCTTCTGTGTGGAGTCTGCATGCTCTCCCCGTGGTCGACTGGCATTCGAAAGACATGAGTAGGGCATGCCTTCGTTAAAGGTTGGGCATCGAGCTGGCACCTTGGCACTGTAAAAATCTACTGCCAATCATTAGCAAACTGGAATTCTGCTGTGGCGACCCCTAACCAGGAAAAGCCGAAAGAAGAACAACAACAGTAATGTTACAGCAGAAATGCAATCCATGGAAATTGCTTTTCTAAAAACAGGGACACAAAACCCTCCATAGTTGTCAACCTTACCTCCAAAAATAAAGGCCACTACCTCTCAAAATGTTGAACAAGTTGGCAAACAGGTGGAACACTTACTAACAGCATACTAAAGTTCGTCTAAGCAGGTCAAAGAGTGATTAAAATACATTACTTTATGCTTACTACCCTTCAGCCCTATTATTCATCATGGAGCTCAGAATTTGACACAAGATTACCTCAACTTCTGGCACTAGAAGGGCAATTATTAACTACCACATTGGCTCAAGTACTGTAACATTACTCAACACAGTGAAATTTGACAGCTTTAGAGGCTTACTCCAATCACTCAGATTTATGACTATGTAAAAACAGCACAGGAGACACTAAGAGTCAGTTAAGCACACATAAAAAAGTTAATACTTTGGTTTCAGTTCCTTTGCCCCCCCACCCAAAAAAAAGCATAAAAAAAGAAAGCACAATATAGCTGAGTGACCAGTTAAGCCACACAGGAATAGGACAAATGGCAAAGATTAATCACAATTCTTAGTTAAACATCAAATTAAAACTATAAAACAGAAAGCCATCTTAAAACAGCAGGGAATATCACATTACAGACAAACAGAACAGCTAAAATTGCATACAAGAACTTACCACTGATTTCCAAACACTGCATGTAAGACTGCATTTTTCAGAAACTTAATGTTCTGATTTAATAACCTCTAACAAGAACCAGAATTAAAAAAGTTCAGAACCTTGATTCTCATGTACCCGTGAATGCTTTCAGAGGACACAGCATGGACTACCTACATACTTTGGTACATTTTGCTGCACAGATGAAATGTACATATTTATTACTTTTAATAATATCACAAACAATTACTTTTAATAATATCCCTTTTTTAATATCAAAGGATTATACACTTCATTTGCTGGATATAGCTTGTAAATGAGTTCATGACATACCCCTCAACCTCTTAGAGAAATAAATCTGGACAAGGGCATAAATAATGGGGGGACAAAGGGCTAAAATAGGGACACTTTCTAAATATCACTCTTACAAACTTAGAAAGCTGACAGAATAACAGGTTTTGCATTACCAAGAATTTTCTGAAGGGTATGAAGTCTGTAACTCAAGTATCTGTCATTTTCTGACTTCAACCCTCAACTATTTGCCAGTAAACACATTTATGAGAAACTTGCCAAAGAATCAACAGATCAATCATTACTATAAATTATGCAGCATAAAGAATTTACGTGATCTGCAGTTTTTATCGAAACAGAAAAGCCAGCTGAAGCTACAGAAAACAGTAAGAGTAAAATCATAAACATTTCTCATTGCATTGAGCCTTGAAGTGAATGCCAAGTATCAAAACAAGAACAAATGTGAATGCCATTATCCAACTGGACACACTTCCAGGTACATGCTGTGTGCAATAATTTTCCCTCAGACAGACAGATTTCTGAGACAAAATAACTAGCCAAATAGATCTGAGACAAAATTTGCCAAATAGATGCAGTTCCTGTATTTAAGTCTGAATTAATCTGTGTTGCTTTTTATTTTTCATAGCATCATAGGAAGTTACTAGGCTAATGGCCCTAGGGCCCTTACAAGCCTAGCCAAGTTCTTACCCTTATTGCCATGATCAGCACCTATTGTCCCTGTCCAAGAGTGATACAGATGGAACACCCAGGATGAATTTATGGTCACCCATCCAATTGTCCAGATTGTGTTGAAGAGGACCAGTGAGGTGCTCTGCTTATTTTATTACTTTTTTTTGACAGATCTGTGTCTCATAGTAGGACAAGGATTGAAAAGTGAAGTTACTAAAAACATTTTTACACAGATAATTTGCTCATAAAATTTAAACATGTGCATACCACAAGCTGTGATCAATATTACGTATCTTGTGGTTTCTAACAAAGCTTGTTGCATTTTTCCTTACAAGCAATAATACAAAGATGTAGTTCATTATATAAAGATAACTAAATAGTTTGTAGTTACTTCCACTTCATCTGGCATGTACACAGAAACGTGAAGTTTAACTTTAATGCCCAAAAAAAGGGGAAAGTTGGTATTATTTTCAGCAAATCAAATGTTCACTTATGCATATCCCTCTCTCTCTTTCTCTCCCTTTGTGTCCCCTCCCCCTTAGAAAACACCGCATTTTTGTGAAACTAAGTTACGTTGGGATTCTCAGAGGGAAGGATACTGAATGTGCGAGTTTGTGGACTGTCAGCACACTTTCACTTACATTCTGAGTCCCTAACTCGTTAGTAGCACCGTGGTATGTCCCTCCCATTCCTCAGCCTCTCGTCCTCCCTCTCTCCCGCTGCTGCTCACTCACTGCCAGCAGCCTAGTCCGAAGCTGGCGTTATAAAAAAACAAGAATCTGTTACATTCCTAGGCCAGGATGCAAGTAGTCAGGCACATACTTGGATAAACAAAGGAGCAGTGTCCCAAACTTAAAAACTTCACTTGAATCTCGGGAGACAGATATGTCACATTTTTATAGTGCCCACCATGAATTCCTGAATTCCAGAAAATGTATGTCTCCTTGCCTCACTAACATTAAGCTTATTCCATTCCACCTTTACTAAGCCCTTTTACTGCAAAACACTTTTAAACAGTTAAAAAAATATTTACAGAAAGACAGGAGGCAAGACAAGGCACTATGATACCTAGCTATCAACTATTTTGCAATTTGCTTAAAGACCCAACATAACAGCTCACAAACATACAGATTGTCACAAAATGTCTATATTTTGCTTCATATTTTGGATCCATTTTTCATAAAATTGTGGTTTTCAGGCAAATTACTGGCAAATCATCAAAGACTGAAGTTAGAAAATAATAGTAGATATTTAAGCTTCAGACTTCATATCCTTCAGAAAAGTTATGCTATGATGCTAATGCAAAGCCTGTTATTCTTTCAACTTTAAGTTTGTCCCTATTTTGTGCCCTTGTCCCACTTTTATTGATGGCTTTATTCAGATTTATTGCTCTAAGAGGTTGAGAGGTATGAACAAGCCGCAATTAAAGTAAATAAAATATTTCTGAGCACCCTCCACCTCCCTGCTTTCATTAAACGGCTTAAGGTCTGGTCCGGGGACAAAAAGTACAATAATTTAGACTCCACAGTCTCCACTGTGAAAATGCATGCAGTGCAGTTGTTTCTCTGGCTTACCTTTAAGCCGGTCTTCACTTATCAGGCCAACACCAATCCACCTCAAGCCGCACTCAAGATTCACAAAAGAATTTGCTATGCACAAAATCCGCCTCAACCTTGTTAATGATTAGAAACATGAAATGTGAGGCGAGTGTGATCTGAACTTATACTATCAGTCAGTAGCTGAGATTGGAGCAGTCACTAGGGACATCAGGGCAAAAGTATCACTGATTGGATGCTTTAAATAAAGCTCAAAAATCTAGCCACTGACTGATCACATGCATGTATTAGTGTGGATGCAGGGAGGATGGCTGAAGGAATGAAAGAGCACTGCAGGGAATAGGGTTCTGTGCACGTATATGGAACTAGGGGGAGGGAGTGGACTTGGAGACAGGGTGGTGGGAAAAAGACAAATACTTTATGAAAAAAACATTATAATTAAAATAAATTAATACGTATTGCGCCCTTTACCAGGCCGGCCTGTATGGTGCCATAGGCAGTCGCCTAATTCACCCATGCATAAGGCTGGCCATGCCTGTGAGCTTCCTACTTGAAGTTGTTTGTAAGCTGTTAGTAGGTGTTCCACATTTTGTCCATTTGTTCCACATTATTAAAGGCAGTGTTCCTCATTTCAGAGATGAAAAGTTGAGAGCTTTGATTTAAAGCTATAATCACTGAACCTGTAAGCAGATAAATCTCACTTGGCCAATCTAGTCTGACTATTTACCTAAGAAATGTATAAGCTGTAAGTAATTCTGTTGTCAAAGGTATGCTCCACTTAGAATGAGCTTACAAAATGATTGTGTTAAAAAGGCCACTTCATTTGCATCACGGTGGTCATATAACTCCTTCAGTCAGTTAACTTTATATAACAAATGCTAACATACTTTAAGGGGCTGCTGTACATATAACAATGTTATAATGAAACTTGCAAATCATCAGCTATGCTGTGGTTACATCTCCCTCTAAAGGTCACAACAATTTATTTATCGAATATTAAGCATAGGAACAGCAAGTCAACAGACAAAAGTGAAAATGTATCATTTTGTAAATTAGCAATTTAAAGACCCTTTTTCAATTAGGGCACTTCATTTTAGCCATGCAAATACATTTATGGCACGAATAAACTGGAACATTTCATCTGGAGTGGTGACCATAGAACTAACTATGTGTGCAATCATACACTAATGTTAATTGATCCAATGATCAAACAGAACACAGTTTTTAATTTGTGATGTACATCAAATAGGAGAGTTACAATTTCAATTATCAATACATTTATTTTTCTCAGATCTGGGATTGCCTAGAATATTGTTCGGTACTAGCAGATGCAATACGCAACTCTTCTACCACTTTTTATCTAAAAGTGGGACAAAGTATCCCACCCACCTGCTAACACCATTTCAGCTATTTTCTTCAAAAATGTGGGTGGATGCTTGTGCCTTGTTCTAGAATAAAATGTATTCTACAAAATTTTAACATTCTACATGCATTCTTAAGTTCTTAACCTGCCAGTTAGTACACATAATTCATAGGTTCTTAGGTTGGTACTAGGCTATCGACCCTAGGGCCTATACAAGCCTAGCCATGACAATTCCCTGGCTATTTCTTTCACACTATTTACTTCCCTGGACCCCTCTCTAGCAGAGCGACTGACGTGATCCCCAGGGTGAACTTCCTTTCTCCCATCCAATCGGCAAGGTTCCTCTTGAAGAAGGCCAAAGAGGCACTCTGCTTGACATGTATGGGCAGTCTATTCCAGAGTCTGGGGAGTCTCTGGGTCAGGAACCTATCCCTAATTATGGCTATTAGCTGTTAAAAAGCTACTTCCTATAGTTCAGGGTTTGAATCTCTCAGCTTCTATGTGGCGGAGTAAATCACTTAGGCAGACATTGCTCCTGGACTAAGTTTGGAAAAGATTCTTGTAATTAGTTCTCTTCTATGATGAATAATAAATAAATAAAAATGGCCTCACAAGTTGCCCTGAATAAGCATTACCCCCTTGGCAATTAGGTGGGTCAGAAGCGGCTGTCTCAATTGACACAGCTGTTAGTTCATTTAGAGTTAAAAAGGCAAATTAAGACACTACTTAAAGGTACAGTTTCATCACATCTAACTGTTAGATTGGTGGATGAGTGTAGGAGGTAAATGAATGTCAGAAAATTAAAAACACTCTTCCTCTTAGGCCATCAAATATACATAACAGGTTACCTGAAAGAGTTTTCTCCCTTGATAAACCATGTTACTGGTACTAATAATAAGAACAGTAATACTAAAATGAAGACACAGTGAACTGGTGGTAGATCTATAGCTTTAACAGAGCCTTTATCAGATAAATTCAGCACTTTGTGATAGCATCCATGCCCTGCAGATCGACTATAAGGAATTCTTAGTATCACCTAGAAGGAGCCCAGGAAATTTACATTTTCTTACATGTGGCAGGCAACATCCTGCCTAATTTAAAGCTTTTCCTAGGTCTTTCAGCAGATGTACATATTGTAAGGAGATGGTATCTGTTGCACAGAAAATCTACATTATTGAATTATACCTGCACATCTTCAGCACTCAAGCAATGGAAAGCTGCCAAGCTGGTTCCAGTAACCAAGATGGTTCCTTAAAAACTTATTTTTTATAGAACTCATGTCAGCACTACTCTTACTGCCAAAAGCTTTGAAAAGTCTGAGGTAGTACAACTCAGGGCTTATATTGTGAAACAAGACTTCTTGTTCAAGCGTCAGAGTGTTTGGTGTAGTAACGGTACTATTGCATCCCACAGATGAATTTAAAATGATACTCTGATGAATATTAATGTAAAAGAGGCCTTTTTCATAGCAATAAGATGTGTACGTCTGTTTAAAACTTTCAGCATGTCTGACAGTAAACCGTTGTTCTAGAAACTGACCATGCTAGAATTAGTACCTGAGCTGTTGAAATGGATCAGGAGCTGTCATAAGTATTATTTTGCATTTTACTACTTGTTTTCACTGCATTATTGAAGATTCATGTGCTATTTTGTATTTTTTTCCTGCACTAGCTTAGCGTTTTAAGCTGTATTTTTCCACTACAGTAAGGACTGCAGTTCTGCAATTGTAGAGCTCTATGTGCATTGTATCTGCTGTTGCTAGTGCTTCTAGGCATCTATTTTGTGGTTCCCTAACACTTGGGCTCCAAACCAGTCAGTTTTACATTAAGAGGGTTAAAAGTCTATAGTCTCGTGGCAGAAGAGGGTTGAGTTCACCTATCTGAGCTGGGAATTGCTGGTGGAAGGTGTTGTGTGCTTATTTGAATGGCCTGTGGGCAAACCTAAGTTTAAACTTTATTTTTTTTTCAGCTTGCATATAAGCCTTGCATTTTTGTGAGTTGTGGATCATTAATCAGAACTGCTCAGAGTTTGGTGATGATGCCAGAGAGGAATTTTGCTTGCTTTGCATTGGCAAGAAAAATTATTTTAAGTATTATTTTTGCAGTTTTCCACTTGTTTTCACTGCATTATTGAAGACTCCTGTG
The DNA here is from genome assembly GCF_019279795.1 of Protopterus annectens. Lineage (NCBI taxonomy): Eukaryota > Metazoa > Chordata > Ceratodontiformes > Protopteridae > Protopterus > Protopterus annectens. Next base: position 302,349,012 of record NC_056745.1, on the reverse strand, counting down.
CTATTTATTATTTTTCCTGCACTTGCTTAGAGTTTTAAGTTGCTTTTTTCCACTTTTGTAAGGACTGCTGTTCTGCAATTGTAGTGCTGTAAATACATTCTATTTGTTTTTACTAGTGCATTTAAGCATCTATTTTGTGGTTTCCTAGCACTTGGGCTCCAAGCCAGTCAATTTTACATTAAGAGGGTTAAAGGTTTGCACTTTTGTGGCAGGAGAAGGCAGATTTCACCTATCTGAGCTGGGAATTGCTGGTAGAAACTCAATTGTGAGCTTATTTGATTGGCCTAATGGCAAACCTAGTTTAAAAGTTGCTTTTTTCAGCTTGTATATAAGCTTTGCACTTGCGCAACACTGCACTTTGCACAGCAGCAGTTAGTGCTGCCCTGTGTACTCGCAAGCACCTAGAAGATGTATTTTTTTTTTAAATAAGAAGTACCTCTGAAATTTCCTACAGTCTGAGCTGCTCAAGGAGCAGCTGGTTTGCAGACTGAGCAGCATCGCCAAATTTAGTTACCTCTAGATTATACTACTACAGCATCCAAATCTCTAAGTACCCTCTCTGAAATTTCCACAGTGTCTCGCTGCTCAAAGAGCAACTAGTTTGCATGCTGAGCAGCATTGCCACAACAGTTAGCACTAGATTACACTACTTAAAGCAGCCAAACCTCCTCCAGTACAATATGTGAGAGATGTAGATATAAAACATCACTGGAGGAAAGACTCTCACATACAGACACAAAAAATGTCAAACAGGATGTCAATGACATACACACAAAACACTCACCACACTAAGGACCAGACACATAGAACCACATATGCATAGGTACTAACATGTAACTTATCCAGACCTCCAAGGCCTCCCAGATGTTGTCCTCAGCAGCTCTGCGTGCACACAAACAAGGCAACTCCCTCCACAACACATAGAACTACTCCACACAGTATCTCAACTACTGAGCCCAAAAGGAGTAACATCATACAACCCAATATTTTGGTTATAGGAGACTCCATTGGGAGACACACTAATGTCCCTCTCACAAGGCTGAATAAAGAGATAGCCACAGTTCGTTGCCTAACATGGGCCAGAATTTGCCAGATTACACAAGCACTCAGGTCACTAAACCACAAGTACCAGTATGACTCCATCATACTCCATGTGGGTACAAATCAGCCAAGATGTACACCCAGGACTCTATGAAGAGAGACATGATTGAGCTTTCAGAATATGTGTCACAGGCTGGTATGAGCCTAGCATTGAGCAGCATTCTACTTTCTCCAAGGATGATGCCACAATACCAACAGAAAATGATTGTCTTTTGTAATTGGCTTAGCTTCCGATGTCATTCCAAGGAGGTCCAATACTTCTCAGCCTGGGAGAACATGACTGACAGCCACTCTGCTTTGCCAGGGGTGGCCTGTACCTGTTGTCACTAGGCTTTTGGATACTGGAGAAATCATTATCCTCCCCTATAGTACCTTTTTGTAGGAACTACCAAATAGATAAACCTTCCAACATAGCAAAATCTATTCATGATAAACTAAAGGTATTATTGTTCAATGCTCGGAGTCTCAACAAAAAACTATACTCCCTGGAAGCACTTCTTACCCTGGAGAATGCTGAAGTCTGTGCAGTTATTGAAACTTGGTTCAAAGCTGCAGAAAGTATCCCAGCACTGCATGGCTATAATGCCTTCCATACATTAAGACCACCCACTGTACATGAAAGGATAAAAGGTGGAAGCTTACAAATCTACATAAAAGATAAGCACACTTCAAGACTTGTCAAACAATATGCCACACTTGTGCTACTCCATGTCCAACTAACCATGGGTAATATCCCTTATCACAGGTCCCACACCATGCCCCAGGAAAATCATACAACATAACTGAATGTACTAGAATCTCTTACCATTCATCCCAACACCATACTCTTGGGTGATTTCAACTACCCTTCCATTAACTGGGAAGCATACAAAACCACTAACATGTAGGCTCAAAGATTTCTAGACTTTGTTAATGCAAATACCCTGGAACAGATAGCCTGCACTCCCACTAGGAGTACAAATATCCTAGACCTGATTCTGACAGACTTGGTGGAGCATTGTACCCCCAAGTGTAATGCCCTCACGGGGTAGACTGGACAAAAAGCAGCCTCATTTGAAATAAATATAAAGCTAGAAACCCCATCTAACTCCAGAATCTTTGAAAACTTTTCTAAGGCTAACTACCTCCTATTAGGCAATGTCATAGTAGTTAATTTCCAAGCTCCTCTAAACACAGAAAATATGGAGGTCTATAAGGAAGTATACACAAAAGCACTGTACAACCTTATAAACAACTGCATAGAAACAGCAGTACAAAACTAAAATAAATCTAGGTCCAACTGCAAAAATAAGCCACCATGATGGACCCCCTGGTATAAATAGGTTGTACAACAAAAAAAGAAAATCCTGTCCAGAAATAGGACAGGACATACACAGTAGGGTAAACAATCTCTCATTAGTTTAAACAAGCAAATCAGGGGACTATTCAAGTCTTCAAAAACCAGTTTCAAGGCAAAAATAGCCTCCCAAGCAAAGGATAACCATAAGGCATTTTTCAGTTATGTCTGCAGTCTTAAGGGCATCCTCCAACAATGTGTGGAGTTAAATGCAGACAGCATCACCTATACGCAGACAGAAGACATAGCAAATCTGCTGGCTGATAAATTCAGCTCAAACTCCACCTCCCTATTACCTCCAGTAACTCCTCAGGAAATACCCTCAACCATTACTCTACATGTTATCACAATAGAACAGGTTGTCACTGATCTCTCTAAAGGTATAGCTAGAAACAAGGCCTCAATGGGTCTCAACAATATACCAGGATGCCGCTTAAATAGCTTCTAACATGATCTATCAGGCCCACTAGCATCTCTATTTAACCACAGCTTCTAGACAGGCTTTGTCCATGGGGAGTTGAGAACAACAGTCATCCCTCTGCATAAGGGGGAAACATCAACAGACCCAGAAAATTACAGACCCATAAGTCTGACTACTCTCAAATGCAAAACCCACGGAAAAAATAATCATGGACCTGATAAACAATGACAAGAAATCTCCAAACATTAGACCCAAACCCGTTTGGCTTCATCAAGGGCAGATCATGCCTGCTCAATTTGGTGGATTTCTTTGGGAAAGTCACCAAGGCCACGGATGAGGGTAAAACAGTGTATTTTGCCTATATTGACTAAATCATTTGACACAATTCTCACTCAGGTATCATAGATAAACTCTCAAAATTGGGCATAAGTCTCTATGTCACCAGATGGATAGTCAACTGGCTATCTGGCAGGACACATTTGTTAGAGTGGGGGAATCCAGATCCAGCAAGAGGCCAGTTACTAGTGGTATACCACAGGGCTCAGTGTTAGGACCTCTCCTGTTTGGAATATACGTCTTTGAAGTCAAGGCTAATGTAGACAGCCGTTGGATGACCAAGTCTGCTGATGACTGCAAGTTGGGGGTAATCACTGAATCCCTTAGTAATGTAGATATCCTTCAGAAAGGTGTGACTCAGAAAAATAATTGTTGCCAGAGTCATGGCCTAAAAAGTAAATGCAAAAAATGCATAATTATACCCTTTGGGAAGTTGAATACCCTTGCATATTACAACATTAACAGCACACCCATAAGAGTAGACCCAGTGGTGAGAGAACTAGGTACACACATAGACAGTAACCTGAACTTTGACGTAAACGCAAATGCAAAAAAATGCATAATTATACCCTTTGGGAAGTTGAATACCCTTGCTAATTACAACATTAACAGCACACCCCTAAGAGTAGACCCAGTGGTGAGAGATCTAGTTACACACATAGACAGTAACCTGAACTTTGACCACCATGTGTCCACACTGGTGAGGAAGTCCTTCTATGTGACACAACTTAAAAGTAAGGCATGGCATTCAGATTCAAGGAAGTTATAGTCCCACTATATTTGGTGCTCATCAGATCAATAATTGAGAATTGAGTACAATGCAGCTTTTGGCATGCACCTGACCAGGCACTTGCAACAAATGGAGTGACCTCAGTTATCTTACACAAAAAAAATACAAAGTGTAAACAACATGTCCTATGTAGATCACCTAAAAGCCCTGTCCCTTTACTCTGTCTCCTACCAACCTATTATGGGATGATCTATCCCTAACCTATAAGGCATTCTCAAATCTGGTCCAGATGGAACTGTTATATATTTGCAAAACAATCAGCACAAGGATTACCCAATCTAAGAATCTAAATCCAGCCTGTGACATGAACAAAATCATGCTAGAGGACAGATAAGCATCCCAGAGATTACCCCTTCTTTCAAACAGGCTGCCTATTCACATGAAGCAGAGCCCTTCCCTAACATGACAATATGAACAGAGTGCAGCAGATTGGGAGGTTTCAGGCAGAAGCAGTGGGAGAAATCACTCTCAGCCTGGTGAGGATGTGCTGTACTCAGTAAAAGGATGACAGGAGTTCACTAAGAGTTCTAATCATGCTTTCCTTAAGTTAGATTGAATCACTGAAGTATGAGCTACGTTTTGTAATTTTTCTTATATCATGAAACATTACTCAAAAGTACAATAAAAAGAAAAAAAATATTTTTGTTGAGGGACAAGCCCTGCCCTCTGCAATCCCCAGTATGGGGACACTCCACCCTACACCCCTTTACTCATATATACATACTCTATAGTCATAAAACATTAGGGAAAATAAAAAAAAATACTACAGAACCCTCCTGTCCCGCAAAATATAATTAAATGTGATTTTGAAAAAAAAAAACGCAATGGAAATACTACTCATTGTAATGACACTCATCTGACTGCAGAATGGTCTCTAATCACTGGTAGGATATGTGAAATGGTAACATAGAGATTCCAGTGATTGCTGGGATGAAATGACGGTGCTGACAGAAGACTGTAACTGCTGCTATGATTGGTGAAGGAGTAAATAGGAACTCTGATCACTGAGTCCTGAGGACCATGATGGAGACAGTCAGCAAAATGTAACTGGCAGCTCTTTGGATAGAGGTGGGTTTACATGCGCAGTCATCGACTTGCAAGGAGAGGGTAGCCTGAAAACCCTTACCAATGCTCATATGAGTAAGTGGTCAGAAAGGAACTCTGTTCTCATTCTGAGAGAGGGTAGAGGTCAAGGACTCAGTGTCAGGATGGAGGAAGACAGAAGTGGAGTCCAACAGCTGACAAGTTAAGTAAAGTTTGTGAATATCTCAGCTCTCTACCAGAATGAGTATGATGTTGGGGTCTCTAATAACTGCAAACAAAAACGTGTGGATGGTTAACTAATCATGGCTATAAGGGAGCCACCTCTGCTGGTAGATTATTTGTATTTTGTGCAGCACTGATAGTGGCTGAATATTCTCACAATACTGGAGTGTCTAAGAATTGCAAACTATTTTCACTGCACATACTTAAGGGAGTTCTGCATGCTTTTATCTTAGTAAAGGCAAAGGACTATGGACCCCAATATTCGGGAGATTGGCTCCATAATTCTGGATTTTCCACTAAGCAGTTTATTCCTGATACAAACCCAGGACTTGGACTTTCAAACCCCTAAAGAATCACATGCCAGAGAGTTTCATTATTTGCATGTGGTAGTACCTTAGTATTAAAGAAGTGCCTGCCTGACAACAAGATGGCAAGGCTTTCCTAGAGTTATGCATTGGCATTGTATCACATATCCCACCATTCTTAACTGCTGCTTGTCAGAATATGACCATTAGGCTTTGAATACCAAGCTTCCATTCAAAATGAAACAGGAAGAAGGTGATTCATGAGCAGTACAGTCATAAATGAAGTATGTCATTTCTTCGTCTTCATATCTGCCCCAACTGATTCTCATATGACCATTTTGCATATATGTGTTCCATACTATCCCTACTTAAGTGATTTTTATTATGGGTAGCATCAGTGAAATGAGTTAATTTAATCCTTACCTCACTCTATTATATATGACAAAAATGATGTCTGTCAGCAACTCATGACTGACTTAAATGTTCCATTTTCTCTGTCTAGTATGTAAATTTTCACTGCACAAAGTATCCAAGTTCAAGTATCCGAGTGTCACACATGAAGTTCCATTCACAGACTATCTAATGTCCACAACAGACATTCTCTTAAAGAGATCTGATACTGCATGAACATACCTCTCAACTGTCTAGATTTTCACAGAATGTCCAGATTTTGCCTCATACTTCTGGTCTCTTTCTTATAAAATATGTGGTTTTCTGGCAAATCATTGGGATGTTGTGAGGAGTGAAGTCACTAAATAATGACATACAGTTGAGTTTCAGACTTCGTATCCTTCACAAAATCTATGCTTACACAAACCCTGTTACTATAGCAACTTTCAAAGTTTGTAAGAGCAATATTTAAAATCTGTCTCTATTTTTGGGCCTTTATTCCCCTATTTTGTCAGGCTTTGGTCCATATTTCTTGCATTAAGAAGCTGAGAGATATGTGCATGAATAACAGTTTCTTTTATGTCTCTGGCTACCTACAAACTTATATGCTAGACCTGCTACATGTAATAACGTCTAGGTCATTTGTTTCCAGAATAGCATACCATCTCCTCATGGGTGATCATTGCCAAACTAACACTTTAAAACTCAAGATCCATACTACCAGGTGTGCATTCTGAGAAAAAAGTTTTATTCATCCTGTAACCCAATATATACTCAAAGCACTGACATGCCAGTTACAACAAATAAGTCATGCCATTTCCTCTCAGGAACTCAACTTATGCTCTCAGTGTTAATGTTGACTGCCAGATATGGCTTTCTGCCAAGAAAAAAATTTATTCATCCTTGCCTACAATTCTAGTTGTGCTTCTAAGCTTCATCTTCACAATGTAACATATTAATTACTCCCCAAATGATTATCCTACATGTGATAGAGAAATAGACATTGATGGTAATGTTTCTGATCCTGTTTTCCTGAAATTGCAAGATCATGACCATACCTGCTGTTATTTAATGTACAGTATAACATGTTGTGCGATTAATGTTTTCACCCTAGAAGGGTGTTTCTCTTTTTCTCACTGTTATGCTACCTTGATGTTAATATGCTTACATATGGGGAGTAGGGGTCGTCAAGTCCCCATATGAGAGTTGCAGTGGGGCTTACCTAACGCAAAACAAAAAAAAAAATAGACTTATTTGATGTTGCGAAGGTTCAGGTGGATTATTCTTGATTATTTTGGACTGGCAAGTTTGTATTTGACAGGTCATTAGTTGATTTTTCCTAACTGAAAATGTTGTCATCCTCTATAAGGAGATCAATAACAAAAGTGATAATTCAATAAATGTGTTATAAAGAAACTAACAACAGTTATCTGGTACAGAGATTGAGGAAACTGAGGGTAGAGAGAGGTGCAGCTAAAATATGGCATATCCAAAAAGAAGGGTTAACAAGATGCCCAGACAGGCTTTTATCAATATTTAAGGGATTTTATAAAGAGCTGTATGTAAATGAAATTGCATCTTGAGATAACACTAGAAGTAGTCAAGACTATCTAGAAGAGATAGCTCTGCCACACTTGCAAAATCAACAAAGCAAAGGAAATTTAAAGCAGACAACTAAGGAGGAGGCTAAAATTCAAACTAGCAAACAAAAACTTTGGAAATCACCTGGAGAAGATGGTAACCTGTTAGCGGACTGGAAATGTGTGTGGGGGCAAAGATTCTGCTAAGTAAGTACATACTAACTAGGTGATATATGAAAATAAAATACCTGGTTAATGGAGAAAAATATCAGTTACTACTAAAGAAGGAAAAGATCTAGCAAATCCATAATTGTACAGTCCAATTTCATTCCTAAACTAGAGTCTAAAACATTTAAAAGGATATTAGCTACTAGGATTACCTCTTTTTGCCAAATGTAAGCAGTTTGGACCAATGAGACAAATATATCAAGAGTAAAAAAAGTACATTCAGGAGAGTTGAAGACAGGGAAAGTTAGACACAGATTTCCATGCTCTGTCTGCCATTTTCTTTACATTCCCGATGGAGGCACCAGCAGTTTGAGAGAAGGGTTCGTGTTTGGAGTGAGTGGAGAGTGTGTAAAGGTTAATTTATGAATGCTTGCAGATGACAGCATTAATGTAATAGAGGATTCAAGGTGGGATCATTCTAATCAGACAATGCCAGCTGCAGTACTCTGTCTGTTGCCCTTGGGTATTGGAACAATTATCACTTTTTCCATATGTCAGGCACATGATCATTGCCTGTGGCATCCTGAAAGAGTTAAACTAGGTACTTTACCATTTTTTTTAGTTTTCTAGAATAATATGTCTTTTAAATCTATCTGTGCCTGCTGCAACATTACATTTTATTGCTTTCACTGCCTCCCAACTGCCTGCATAGTAGGACAGGGGCTAAAACTATCTTGCATTAACATGCCCACACAAGTGCTTAATGTTAGGGAATAATCAATAATGTTTAATGAGATGGCTTGCATTGCTAATCTGGTCAAATAGCCAAGATCCATTCCCAGTAAGGTGAGTATTACACAATAATCTCCTTTGAAATTGTGTACATGTTTGAGAAAAGCCATATAAATGCCCCTTGCGTGGTTGGCAAGTTTCTTTTCATAGAGTGCCATTCATCTTTTAACAGATATTTTTCAATTTTCTCATTGCTTTCTTTAATTTTTGTTTGACTCCTAATGTAGGTTCATTCCTATTCATTCACCACAGGTATTTTTTCTTATTATGAAATTACTTTAGGAGGTAATGTGTCCACCTGGGGAAATTAATGTTTATTTCCTCTCTTTCTTTCTGTCCTAAGTGAGATAACCTTTTTAACTAAAGATCTCATAAATTCATGAAATATCTTCCACTTTTCCAAAGTGCCTTTCCCGCTCATTAAAGTTTCACACTTCTAACTAATTATGCAATTTTCTATCTCATGATAATAACCCTGATAAACTTTCTAAATGACTGATTACACTGTCATTTGGCTGTCACTAGTTTATTGCTAAGTTGTCATTCCACACCACTGTGATCAGAATTATGAAAATTAAGGACCACTGAATATTCAGTGACCTGTTTTGGCTTTTTAGCGAATATTATACCAAGTGTGTTCATCTTGAAAATAGGTTTACAATTTGTTTGTATGCTAATAATGAACTCTTCTCCATTCTGTTTGTATAATAATAAAATTCACTTCTCCATCAAGCTATCCCAAATGCTGCCATATGTCTCCATAAAATCCCAGTTTAAAGATAATGCATTTAAGTCACCCACAACGAATAAATAACACATCTGTAAATAACTACAAATCTCACTCAATGTTTTCTCATTCTCTGAATTGTTATTGTTTGGTGGTCACAAAGTATCCAACAGTTGAGGCTGACCACAATTCCAGTTAACCTGTTTATTGATAGAATAAAGCGCTTTTCGTTGTCGTAAAAACGGCAACTTCTTCAGATTCAAACAAATAAGTTAATTACAAGTTTAAATAGGTAGGAACTCATATCACATGACGACCAACAGCTGACATACTACACCATCAAGGAACAGTGAAAACTGATATCTGTATAACTTCATTAAACAACTGACAAAAAATCATAAAACAAAACATACAATCCCCTCACTATCTAGACCCTCCAATGAAAATAAAAATAGTCCAATATACAAGTACACAGACAATACATTCTTACATAGAATATAAAATAAAACAAAATAAAATAATAATGTTCATATTAACTAGTTACTCAAAATAAATTGAAGTACATTGAAATACGCAACAATATCAATTTATCAGCTCTCCTTCATTTCTATATATAAATATAGTAATACTGTTAAGTGTACAATATACGTATATTTTTACACATGCTACTTAGTACTCGACCTACTCAGATCAATTACTGACATATAAGACTGTGTAATGGATATAATGGATATATAATAGACCCCCCCACCGAGCACATATATAACAAAGTTTATACATAATAGGCACCAGCTTATTAAACCCTAATGGTGGCTAAATAAGGGAAGTGTGTATAAATTATAAATGCTCTCTTAATTTATTTTAATTTATCTATTTAAACTCTTAAGTTTTAGTAAACATGAGATGTTACAAGATTCGTGTAAACCAGGGCTTACAAAAGCATTAAGTCGAATCTGCCATGCTAGCTTACGTTCTTCTAACATCAGATTAAATGGGCCACCCCTAGGATCCATGCACACTTGATCAATAGCTTTAAATAAAAAACTATGATTATGATTAGTAATGAGATGTCTAACTAAAGGATTTTCTGTATGTGCTCGGTGGGGGGTGGGGTCTATTATATATCCATTATATCCATTAGACAGTCTTATATGTCAGTAATTGATCTGAGTAGGTCGAGTACTAGTATAGGTTCATAGGTTAGTACTAGGCTAACTGTCCTTGCAAGTCATTTTTTAAGCCTAGCCAATTATCCCTTGTGAGACTCAAACCCTCCACCTTGTGTTTGTAAGGCAAACACCTTAACCATTAGGCCACCCTCCCAACCCTATGTGTATGTGTGAAAATATACATATATTGTACAGTTAACAGTATTACTATATTTATATACAGAAATGAAGGAGAGCTGATAAATTGATATTGTTGCGTATTTGAAATGTACTTCAATTTATTTTGAGTAACTAGTTAATATGAACATAGTGCACCTAGTGGTTGCACGTTTTATTATTTTATTTTGTTTTATTTTATATTCTATGTAAGAATGTATTGTCCGTGTACTCGTATATTGGACTATTTTTATTTTCTTTGGAGGGTCTAGCTAGTGAAGGGATTGTATGTTTTGTTTTATGATTTTTTGTCAGTTGTTTAATGAAGTTATACAGATATCAGTTTTCACTGTTCATTAATGGTGTAGTATGTCAGCTGATGGTCATCATGTGATATGAGTTCCTGCCTATTTAAACTTGTAATTAACTTATTTGTTTGAATCTGAAGAAGTTGCCATTTTTACAACAACGAAAAGCGCTTTATTCTTTCAATAAACAGGTTAACTGGAATCGTGGTCAGCCTCAACTGTTGGATACTTTGTGTTTTTAGTTTCACTAGTTTGGCGTGGCTCTATTTTGTGTCTTATGGTGTCTGGATTATCCAACAGCCCAGCGAGCCCAAACCTGTTTGATTCGCAACAATTGCAGTCTAAATTGTTGAACCTCACTTCCCTTTTAAGCACAATGAATCAGCGTATGGACTCACTTTCCTCTCACTTAGATAAAGTGGACTTTTCTTTATCACAACAATGTCCTGGTCAGAATGGACAATGGGATGGTGCTAATAATGGGCAGATGAATGTGAACCCTACAACACGAGGGGGGCAGCGTATATCTGGTCCTTGTCTATCGACTCCATCTGGTATTAACAACCCTCTCAACATGGCTGGCACTTTAGAAACTGGGGGAGAATTTCCTCCAGTAGTTCAAAGAACATCTGAATCATCTTATGTCCATCGGCACCCGGATCAAAGAACAGGGCTTATTGGTGCTCCAATCTTTAATGACTGAATTATAAACACTTCTAACTTGGCATTTGGTAATGGCCCCATTCAGGAGCGACCGTCTAGTTCTTCTTCAAACCAACAGGTCAGTTTGCAGTCTCTTTGTGATAGACTGAAATTGTTAAAATTAAAGAAACTCCAGCCTGAAGTTATGTACTTCAACTCATGTTTAGAACAACATATAGTGCCGAAGGGACTACAACGCTACCAATACCCCACTGGCCTCATAGCGGATTCGCCTTTTCATTTATAATTATTAACTTTATTTGACCAACAGAGATTCGACTTAATGAATCTCATGATTAAACATTACAATATACACATTGAGACATTGACTAAAGAGGTTTCCGTATTGAATATTGAATATGGCGATCACTTCAGATGCTGATTTTTTGAGATACAAATACGACTACGAAAGGTGTTTCTTCAGCATTGACCAATTATTGGAGAGACTTAAGCTAAATAAAGTTAAAAAAAATGAACGGGGACAGAAACGCATACGACACTGGCAATGCATACCCTAAGCCATCTAGTGCACAGGTATCTACCACTCTTTATGTTAATACACTGGCTCCACGTTCGGTCAGCGAGGGCACTGATATTAACAACTTAGACAGCCTCGACCCTGTGGATGGAGCTTTGAATGACTGTCCTGTAAGACGGAGCAAATGGATCCATAACCAAAATCAAAATTATAATATAAATATATCCTCTGAACCACAAAATGGTAACGACAGAAATATAGTAAATCAAAATTTTCGGAGACCAGAAACACAGGCACAATCCCGAAAAAGAATTTCAACTGCAACCAAAAGAACCAAAGGAACAAACGAAACAACAGGTTCAGGAGATAGGTGAAGATGACACCATGTCGGTTGAAATTTTGTTGAATTCAACAGGGGACTTTAAAATTTATGACTACTCTTCTATGAGAATTGACCCCGTACTTATCGATTTGCTAGCTGTTAGAAAAATATGTATTAATGTGTGTATGCTTAATGCTAATTAATAGTCAGAAGAATTAACACGTTTTTCATTCTATTTTACATGCACTGTGTTATATATAAATTGAGTTTCATATGAGACTGAAAAAGATGCTTTTTGAAAACTGCAATATGCTTTCTGAAACTTGTAAGATGCCCTCTGACCTAGTAATTGCTAGCACAGCAATATTCATGTTTATGCCTTTTGGAAATGTACTTGAGAAGCAGGTGCTTATCTGCTAGGTCAGGAACGAATGAATGAACAATACTATATTCTGTAAATGTAATGATTTTAAAACAATCAGCTCTGTTCGAAGCATGAGAACATGTACAGCTGCAGAAGCTTAGAGATAAAGTGGACAAAGGATTATTAGAGAAATGAACTGTTAGCATTGTGCTTGAATTAGCCATAGTACCTTGAATGGTAACATAACATGTATCTAACTGGTGGTAATCAAGGCCACGTTGTTTTCCTCAGGAAGTTTCTCACAAAAACTGATAAATCAGCAGAAACTCATGGGACTGATGGTCAACAAATGATGATGAAAAGACTGGTAATTTATTACGTCAGCTTGGTAGGCCATGTCTAGTTAGAGAATGTATATTTCCTGTTTCTAGTTAGGCAAACTCTGTAATAGCACATTTTTGTCTCCTTGCTGCAAGATTAAAGTGCCTTAACCTGAACCTACCGTGTTTTGATCATTTTTAAAGTATATTTTTCCTTTGACAGTTTGGTCCTTTGGACCGGAATGTACCTCTCGCTCTAGGCCTAGGTCAGAATTGGGCCCGGTGGCATACATCCGTATGGAGAAGAGGCCAAATTGGCTCTTCTGTTTTGAAAGACCTCCGACTGAATTGTCGTTCAAAAGAGGCCAGCCACTGTTTCTGATCTGGGATTGGAGGACGAGTCAACGATCCGGTGGATCAACTCACGGAGGGTCAGGTAAGGAGGAATTTACCTTATTTCTGTTTTAAGATCAGGGACAAAAAAAAGGTTACTGTCTTGTCATAGATCAGGGAAACAGAATAGGTAGACAGTTATTCTAGATAAACTGTGAAAAGGTGTAGAACCATGGTACCACGTGATAAGAAGGGTTACGTAACAATTTACAGCTTGGCTAAGGCAAATGGGAAATCAGTGCACGAAAAGTTCCCGAGACCCGCCCCTAACTGAACATGTGAAATATATGCAATTACAGCATGCCGACAATGTTAAGTACTATACAAAATGGGTTGATAAGTATAAATTTGATGGTAATTTAGATAAACTTGCACTTATTAAACTTGTCAGGCAACTTAAAACAGACGCAAAAGGTCAATTAAAAAAGCAACGACAATTAGGAGTTCCTCAGGCACATAGGTGGCTCGAGGAAGCAAATTGCAGGGAACAAAAGATTAAAAATTCAAAAACAATGTTCTTAGACAAAGAAGATAATAACTTGGTAATAGCGACGGCCCCTCCTTCACCCCCTCCGCTTCCCTTACCAGAATATGAAGCGAGTGGACAAGCTGATCCACCTCCGCTATACCCAGCTGTTTCTACAGCATCAAAACCATTTGTCAGGGATCCTATCGAGACAAGGTCTCAAACACGCAACTTGAGAGGGGAGATTGAATTATATGAAATAAATAGAAAATCACAAGCTATGAGTGAGGAAGAGATATGTCCACTCATAGAAGTACCAAATCCTCAGGCAGGACAGGCAGGACAGGATCCGACTCTTTTAGTTTACAGACCATGGACACCGGAAGATGTCCGGAAAGCCACGGAGGGAATTCCCCATCCGAAAGTGAATTTTAGAAAATTTTTAGAAGATTTACAGGGTATGAGATTAAGTTACCATTTAAATGGAGAGGAAGTAGAAAAAGTAGTTAGACAAATTGTAGGTCCAGATTGGCACATGATCAGTGGCGACTGGAATCCCCGTGATGCAGAGCTTAGACCACTCCCACATACTAATGCAGAATTAGATGGCAGAATAAAGGGTCTGACAGACCGAATCTCTGAAAAATGGAAGCCTGGGGCTGATTGGACTTGCATTAATCAGTGCATTCAACAAGAAGGTGAAACGGTTGATAGATATTATGCTAGATTACTAGAATGTTTTAATAACCACTGCGGAATGCAGATACCAGAAAATCAGACACATATGAGCAGCAGCTAAAGAATGCATTCTTGAAAGGAAGTATAACTCCCATTAGCAGCTTTATTACAAAGCACATGGTAGATCATTGTACAAGTAGATTGCAGCCATTACTTGAATATGCAAGACATGCAGAAAGACATTTTAATAGTAAAAAGTAAAAGAAAACTCAAGTATTTTCAGCAGAAGATGGGTCAGAAGTTTTTGTAGTACAAACTGGGAGAAAGGGTAAGAAAAATACCCAGGGAAATAAACAATCTGATAAATGATCAGAAGATTTTGAAGAAAGAAAGAAAAAGGGTGAATGTTTTAAATGCGGGAAAAAAGGACATTTAGCAAGGGATTGCAGGCTAAATAAAAAGGTGACTACAGAAAATAAGGAGGATGAGGAATGACTATATGATAGTCAGGAATCACTGAATGAGAATAAACGGGAAAAGGCAAATGCAAACATGATAGCAAGGGTAGAGGATGTGACAGAAGGGGTAGAGGATGTACATGAATTTGTAGATGTTGATGAAACTGAAATTTTAGACTTAGCATTATTGAGCCTAGAGCTCTACTTAGCAGACACAAAACTGGAAGTTACGCTTCTAGTAGATGGGAGGGAAGTCAACTTTTTGTGTGACTCAGGGGCTTCATGGACCCTGATACATCCTTCCAAATTACCGGAAGATTCAGAATCACCAGATTATATACTAGTGAAAGCAGCTAATGGACAACTGTATCGGGAGCCACTCTCCCATGATATAGCAATAACAGACCCCGTTTCAGGAATGACCCAGAAAAGTAAAATTGTGGTTTCTGCAAAATGCCCAGTAAATCTCTTGGGCAGAGACTTAATGCAGATATTTGGCATAGCCATAGTTCCAACCATGCAGGGTATGGAAGCACAGCGACAAATGGATACTTTTGTAGTGCGACAGGAGGGTGAGACATATTATTGGTACAGCCAGGACTTGGTTACGACTGGTCCAGGGGCAGTAACCGAAGAACTGATGAACGTAGCCATCAGTAAATCCCCCTCCTTTGACATTGACAAACAACATTTGTTGCATTGTACTCTATATTACTGTAATAGACCAGGAACTGATAAAGAATACGAACAGGAGTTGTTTCAAAACCATGCAAACAGGCTAGTGTTACGAAACTTGTACTGGGACACAGAAGGAAACAGTGTAATAAGCTGTTCATTGCCCCAGGAATTTTAAGCACTTTACAAATCTAATCAATTGCCACATGCTAGCTTAACCAAAAATAGAAGTTTGAAATGGGCAGACTTAGGAGAAAAAGTCACAAGGTGGGAAAAACAGACAGAATTAGAACTCCCCGAACAAGGAGTACAGAAGCAGAAATTGAATTGGATAACACAGACACACCCAGCTGTGCACTCACAGGCTAGTGAGAATAGTTGGGTATTACTCTTATTGGAAGAAGAGGAAAAAGCCTTGCAAAACATACCAGAGACTCTCTGGTCAACAGGGAAATCAGATGTAGGGCTTATTCGAACAGCAGGACCAGTTACTATTACGCCAAAATCAGCATTTAGACCTCAGAAAAGACAGTATCCCTTGAGAAAGGATGCAGAGATAGGGATCAAACCTATAATAGCAGCCTTACTCAAAGAAGGAGTCTTAATAGAATCTCCCGATTCACCATGTAATACACCCTTATTTCCTGTTAGGAAAGCAAATGGGGAGTGGCATATGGTCCAAGATTTACAAGCTGTAAATAATGCAGTTATACCTAGGGCACCAACGGTGCCAGATCCGCACACTCTATTGAATGATTTAAAGCCTCAGCAAAAGTATTTTTCTGTGGTAGATATTAATAATGCATTTTTCTCAATACCGATACACCCCGACAGCCAACATTGGTTTGTATTTACATTTCAGGGGAAACGGTATACATATACAAGATTACCACAGGGATATTGTGAAAGTCCAACAATATTTGCACAAGAAATGTCAAGCAACCTGGCGGGATTTATCCCACCGAAATGTAGTCAGATTTTACTTTATGTAGACGACATTCTGCTGGCAGCCCCCACCCAGCAAGAATGTAGAGAGGATACCATAGCATTATTACAATTTTTAGCTAATCAAGGACACAAGGTGAACAAAAACAAACTACAACTTTGGAGAAAACAAGTTAAATACCTGGGATATGTCATATCCAAAGATGGCAGAATATTAGATGAAGACAGAAAAACAGCAATAATACAAGCACCTAGACCAACTACCAAGAAGGAAATTATGTCCTTCCTGGGAACCACTAACTTTTGTCGGAGTTGGATACCAAATTATGCTTTGGAATCCGCTCCACTGACTAATTTGATATTCAAAAAGCTGATGGCAGCACAGGATTTATTACAGTGGACACCAGTAGCAGAAGCAGCTTTCTGCAAGTTAAAACAACTGATAGCATCATCCTTAGTTTTAGGATTACCAAACTATCATAAGCGATTTTTCCAAACTGTAGACTGTAAGCAAGGTTATATGACATCAGTGTTGACACAGCAACATGGGGACAAACAACGCCCCATAGCTTACTATTCATCACAGTTAGTCCCAGTGGCACGATCCCTGCCCCGCTGTGTACAAGCAGTAGTTGCAGCTGCAATGGCAGTGCAGGCTTCGGCCTCAGTAGTGTTGGTCCACCCTCTCACATTGAGAGTGCCTCATGCAGTCACAATTATTTTACTGCAAGAAAAAGTAGCATATCTTTCTCCTGCTAGACATCTTTCCTGTATGACTATACTGTTGAGCCAACCTCATATGACAATTGAATGATGCACAACTTTGACTCCGTCAACCTTGCTCCCAACCCCTGCAGATGGCAAACCACACTGCTGCCTGCAGGAGATTGAGCAAAAGACATTACCTAGACAAGACCTTACAGATGTTCCCTTGGATGATGCCGAGGTGACATACTATGTGGATGGCTCGTGCAGGAGAGGTCCTACAGGACAGACTCTAGTGGGGTATGCAGTCATTTCTGATACTGAGAATTTAGAAGCAAAATCTTTACCACACAACTTATCTGCACAAGCAGCAGAATTGATTGCCTTGACAAGGCATGTACCTTAGCAGAAGGTACAAAAGTGAATATTTTTACTGACAGTCAGTATGCTTTTTCTACTGTACATGTTTTTGCGCAGCAGTGGAAAAATAGAGGAATGATAACATCTACTGGTAAACCAATTAATCATGCGCAATTTATTTTAGATTTATTAGACTCCATTCAGTTACCTCAAAAAATACTATTTGCAAATGCGTAGGTCATACCAAGCAACAGGATAGAATTTTCAAAAGGGAATGCACGGGCTGATACAGCTACAAAACAGGCAGCTTCAGCCTCAGAAGCTTTTCTTTTGAGTGAGGAATTACAACCCTCTGAGATTTTAGATTTAGAAATGTTGAAAATAATGCAGACACTTACTACAAATGTAGAAAAACAGAAGTGGATAAAACGAGGAGCAATTCTTGAAAAGGGACTGTACATCTCCAAGGAAAAGAAACCAATTCTGCCATCTAACTTGTTTAGATATGCAGCTTTGTTGAGCCATGGGCAGAGCCATGTCTCAACAGGGGGGATGGTACAGTTAGTGAATCCAGTGTTTACAACATATGGATTTACAAACTATACAAAAAAATTTTGTGCAGCATGCCATGTTTGTAACAAGCATCATGCACAAGGGGCATTGAAGCCTAAGCAAGGGAGTTTCCCTACACCACCGTATCCATTCCATACTATTTGTATGGATTTCATAGAACTGAATAAATGTGAGAATAAAAAGTATTGCCTTATCATTATAGATATGTTTTCCAAATGGGTGGAAGCTTTTCCAACTAAAAATCCAGATGCAGCTACTGTTGCAAAGGTCCTTGTTAAAGAAATTATACCCATATTTGGCATACCGGAAAAGATTTATAGTGATAACGGTACACATTTTGTGAACCAAACAGTGCAACAACTTAGTCGTTATTTCGGAATATCGTTAAAAAATCACTGCGCATACCACCCCCAATCTGCAGAATTAGTAGAGAGGCATAATGGGGTGTTGAAGAATAAGCTTAGGAAATTGATGAGTGAGACACAAAAGAACTGGGTGCACTGTTTGCCTCTGGCACTGTTGAGCATGAGAACTGTTCCAAATGCAAAGGGATTGACTCCTTTTGAAACTTTGTTTGGGAGGGCATATTATACACCTCAGTGGAAACCTCTCATGTCTGCAGAGCAAGTGGCTGACAGTTCACTTGCAGGGTATATGAGATGATTTTTGAATAACAAACTTTTGCAGTTAAATTCTGTTTCAGATAAAGAGCAACCGAAATCAGAAGCAGCAGCAGCCCCAGGCACCTGGGTCTGGGTGAAGATTGTGAAGAAAAAGAACTGGAGTTCTCCGAAGTGGGAAGGGTCGTACCAGGTACTACTGTCGACACCCACTGCAGTCAAGATCATGGAGCGAGCTTCCTGGATTCATTTGACACAATGTAAACTGGTTAAGAACTTTGAATTGGACAAAACCTTGTTACTGTTGTACAACGAGGAAACAATGGCCGGGTATAGAGTGAATAGAGACATTGAGCATCCTCAGAAAACTTGCATGATCATTTTGATAGCTATGCTAATCACATTGTTCTTTTTGTTGTGGCCACTCCTTTTTCCTGCCACAAAAGTTGAACTGATTAAACGTGATGGGCCAAACATAGACTGGCATCCGAACTTTAACACTTATCAGGCAATTACACGTGTGTATGCTGAGACTTTTAATGTTTCGAACTGCTGGGTCTGCACGGCCATACCAACAGCATACGGGGGTTTATTGATGGCTGCTATCCCCCTGGGGGTCAATGAGACCTGGGAAAATCTGTTTTTTGACAAAGTTGCTATTAAAGCATATGATAAGGTAGCACTGTATGTGCCTGTAACACAAAAAGGAATTGTATGTTTTTACAAAAATGATACCATCCAAGTGGGATTGAGCAAGTGTAATGTCACTGTACAGTATAAATGTTATACAAAAGCAAATGATTTAGGTGGATCTTGTAGTACAGATTATAACTCATTTCTTAAATCTATGCATAAGACTCTTGATCAGATACAACGTAATCCTATACTTTTTAAACAGTTATCCGTAATAGATAGAAAAATGTTTCATGCAGGGCAGTCATTTCGTAACAAAGTAACAACTAAAGTAGAGGACTGTTATTTCATGTGTGGCAAAAAAAGCATATAAATTTTTACTTGAGAATTGGTCTGGCAGTTGTTTTTTGGGATACCTGGTCCCGGCCATATGACACACTGCAGTTTTACCTCAGGGAAGTATTCGAAATACCCGAGATGTAACCAAAAAGACTGTTAAGAAACCTGAGAATCCAGTGGGACAGATCGAAGCAGGCTGGAAAGACCATCATAATGTGGGAACCAAACTTGCGCACATGGACTTGAGTGATGCTGTCATATCGTGGGCAGGCATATTACCTGCATATGGTGCAGTTAAATCGATTTGGGAACTGTCTAAACTTCTCAAAGTAATGAGTAATGCGACTTTCTCTGCTCTTGAACTGATAACTGATGAACTGAATGCCATGAGAACTGTAGTGCTCCAAAACCGAATGGCTCTTGACTTCACCCTAGCGGCAAGGAGTGGGACGTGCGCTTTAATCAAAGAAGAATGCTGTGCATTTATTCCTGATCATCAGCATGAGATTAACGATCATCTTGAGGTAATTCAGCAAGTGTCGGCCATGACCAAACCAGGCCCAAACCCTCTGACAGACTTTTTCCAGAATGTATTTGGGGGGTGGGGTTCCATCCTAATGTGAACATACTGATTGCCATTGGGGTAGGATTACTCCTAATAGGAGTTTGTGTTTGTTGTGGAATCCCCTGCATGAAGAAATTAATAAAAGAATTCATAGACATATCAGTATCTGAGACTATGTATCAAAGTACTGAATTTGAAGAGTTGCTAGAATGTGAAACACTTTCATAAAAGTTTTAAACTGAATGACTTTCTTAACCGCAAATCCTGATTGGAAGAGGTTAGGAAAAGAAGCAAATTGTTTATTCTTTTTTTGAAAATAGAATTAAAAAGTATTAACAGGAGGGAAATGTTAGAAAAATATGTATTAATGTGTGTATGCTTAATGCTAATTAATAGTCAGAAGAATTAACACGTTTTTCATTCTATTTTACATGCACTGTGTTATATATAAATTGAGTTTCATATGAAACTGAAAAAGATGCTTTTTGAAAACTGCAGTATGCTTTCTGAAACTTGCAAGATGCCCTCTGACCTAGTAATTGCTAGCAAAGCAATATTCATGTTTATGCCTTTTGGAAATGTACTTGAGAAGCAGGTGCTTATCTGCTAGCTCAGGAACGAATGAATGAACAATACTATATTCTGTAAATGTAATGATTTTAAACAATCAGCTCTGTTCAAAGCATGAGAACATGTACAGCTGCAGAAGCTTAGAGATAAAGTAGACAAAGGATTATTAGAGAAATGAACTGTTAGCATTGTGCTTGAATTAGCCATACTACCTTGAATGGTAACATAACATGTATCTAACTGGTGGTAATCAAGGCCACGTTGTTTTCCTCAGGAAGTTTCTCACAAAAATTGATAAATCAGCAGAAATTCATGGGACTGATGGTCAACAAATGATGATGAAAAGACTGGTAATTTATTACGTCAGCTTGGTAGGCCATGTCTAGTTAGAGAATGTATAAAAGTGAAAGTATTTCCTATTTCTAGTTAGACAAACTCTGTAATAGCATGTTTTTGTCTCCTTGCTGCAAGATTAAAGTGCCTTAACCTGAACCTACCGTGTTTTGATCATTTTTAAAGTATATATTTCCTTTGACACTAGCAAAGGGCAATACTTTTGTCCCTAGTAGACCTTCTGATTTAGTACAACTTGTCTTTGATTTAAAGTTACTTGTGAGAAAGTTGAATTTAATGAGTCTTTTTGGTAACACTGTCAGACCAACTCAAGATTTACAAGTCCCAAGTACTTTTAACCCACCACTGCACCAAACCTTGAGAATGTTTCAGCAGGTGTGTGAGCTTGATTTTCGACATTTCTTATCAGATGCTAAAATGGGTGGTTCAGACATGAAAGTTAATATTTCCCCATATGAAAAAGAGATGTTGTATCTGTTAAGATCATCCCCTGTTAGAGTTATAAAACCTGACAAAGGTGTTGGGCTAGCTATTTTTGATTATGTTGATTACAATAAAAGAATCCATTCTTTGCTACTCAGTGAAGCATATTCCAAAGCTTCACTGAATGAAGTAAATGTTGCATATAGCCGTATAAAAAGTTACTTAAATGACTTGTTTATTGAGTCAATGATAGATATTGACACTTTCAACTATATCTCACTCCCCTGGCCTAAGACCCCAGTGTTATTTGGAATCCCTAAAGTCCACAAAGACCTAAATGACCCACCAATGAGACCGCTTATTGATGGAAGAGGCTCCATCACGTACCCTTGTGCTAAAGTGGTTGATATGATCTTAAAATAGTATATATTGTCAGAACCACAGGTTTGTAAAGACTCTTGGTCATTTTTGGAAAAAATTAACAGCTTAGGATTTGACCGAGATCACAACTTTTTAACTATTGATGTGAGGGATCTTTACACATCAATCCCGCACATGGAGGGCATTGAGTGGGTCAGCCTAATGCTGAAGTCAAAAAATGCTCTGACACATGAGATTTACACCATAGAAGTCCTGTTGGACAATATTCTTACCAGTAATTATTTTTTGTTCGACAATGAGTTTTATTTGCAAAAACGTGGTGTAGCCATGGGTTCACCCTGTGGTTCCAGTTTTGCAAACCTTGTGACGGCATTCTGGGAAAAAGAATTCATATTTAAGAATAGTGACCACAGGGTGAATCTCATGTTTTATACAAGATTTTTGGATGACATTTTCGTCATTTTTAAAGGTAATGAACAGCAAGCTCAAGCATTTGTCACTTACCTAAATTCTACTACAGAATTCTTTAGGTTTACATCTAACTTTAGCACAAGTTGTATTGACTACTTGGATTGTAGACTTAGTAAAGACACTAACAATGATAGATATGTGTCTAAAATATTTAGAAAAGAGACGTATTCTAACTCGTTTCTTCACTTTTCAAGTTGCCATCCCTTCTATCAAAAGCGGTCCATTGTTAAGGGACAACTCATCAGGGCAGCCAGGATGGTCTCATTATACTCTGACTTTAGGGATGAATGTTTCCATTTAAGTAACATGTTCCAACAGAGAGGTTACCCTACTTTTTTGGTTGAGTCCTTAATTGTTGAAGTTACTAATAAAATAAATATAGGTCAGATAAGACCTCTACTCAATAAGAGTGCAATGGAAGATATGTGTAACAATGGAGCTGCCTCATTCATATCTCCTAGTGAACATCCTTTGTTAGAGTATACTGAATTTTAGGGAACCAACAGTGAATTCACAAATAATTTCATTACTTCCTTTAGTACTGACTCCGACATGGTTAGGCTCATCTTATACAAAAATTGGGAATTTATTTCAGTGCACAGGTCTTTGTCTAACAAAATTAGTCAGTTACCTAAACTAGTTTTTAAGAAGGGAGCTAACCTCAAAAGTTTGCTCGAAAGGAAAACTACATTTTCCTTCTTGAAACATGTTGGGATGATCGTATGCGGGTGTTGTAGAATGTGCAGATACATAGAAATATGTGAAAACGTTTGTATAAATGACAAGAAATATAAATTGAGGAACAAGTTCCACTGTAATTATAAACATGTGGTATACATAGCAAGGTGTCAAATTTGCCCCGCTTTCTACGTTGGGAAGACCGAACGTAGGCTAAGAGACAGGGTCTATGAACATACTTACGCAATTGAAAGGAAAAAAGAAGAAAGTCTTTAGTTAGACATCTCATTACTAATCATAATCATAGTTTTTTATTTAAAGCTATTGATCAAGTGTGCATGGATCCTAGGGGTGGCCCATTTAATCTGATGTTAGAAGAACGTGAGCTAGCATGGCAGATTAGACTTAATGCTTTTGTAAGCCCTGGTTTAAACAAATCTTGTAGCATCTCATGTTTACTAAAACTTAAGAGTTTAAATAGATAAAATAAAATAAATTAAGAGAGTATGTATAGTTTATACACACTTCCCTTATTTAGCCACCATTAGGGTTTAATAAGCTGGTGCCTATTATGTATAAACTTTGTTATATATGTGCTCGGTGGCGGGGGTCTATTATATATCCATTATATCCATTACACAGTCTTATATGTCAGTAATTGATCTGAGTAGGTCGAGTACTAGTATGTGTGAAAATATATGTATATTGTACACTTAACAGTATTACTATATTTATATATAGAAATGAAGGAAAGCTGATAAATTGATATTGTTGCGTATTTCAATGTACTTCAATTTATTTTGAGTAACTAGTTAATACGAACATAGTGCACCTAGTGGTTGCACGTTTTATTATTTTATTTTGTTTTATTTTATATTCTATGTAAGAATGTATTGTCCGTGTACTCGTATATTGGACTATTTTTATTTTCATTGGAGGGTCTAGCTAGTGAGGGGATTGTATGTTTTGTTTTATGATTTTTTGTCAGTTGTTTAATGAAGTTATACAGATATCAGTTTTCACTGTTCCTTGACGGTGTAGTATGTCAGCTGATGGTCATCATGTGATATGAGTTCCTACCTATTTAAGCTTGTAATTAACTTATTTGTCTGAATCTGAAGAAGTTGCCGTTTTTACGACAACAAAAAGCGCTTTATTCTTTCAATAAACAGGTTAACCGGAATCGTGGTCAGCCTCAACTGTTGGATACTTTGTGTTTTTAGTTTCACTAGTTTGGCATGGCTCTAGATTGTTTGGTGGTCAGTAAAAGGATGTCATCATATGAGTTTCTCTTCTTAGTTGATTCTGACAGCCACTATTACTCCAGCAGATGTATTTTTCTTACTTAACATATACTGACATACCCTACTTATCCTGTTATCTCTGTGTTTATGAACTCCCAATAACCCTTAACTTTAGTGGGTGAAATCTTACTGCTTGTCTAAGTAACACAAATAACATCATATGCACCAGTTCCTAACAAGGTTTCAAACTCAGATATGTTATTGCTTGGGCTCCTAGCACTAAGTAATAAACAAGTACCATTTCTCACTTTACTAAATGAGGCAATTGTTATGGATTCAGAGTCATGTCCTCGTGGAAATCTGGAAGAGTTGGTTGCAGCAATCTCCCCCAGTCTACCACTGGGTACAAGAAAGTCTCCAGGGGGTGGCCTTCTCCTCAGAAGACCTGGTCCTATGTCAGAAGTCTATATGGGAACAGATCTGCCCACCTGTCACTGGGGGAGATTCCCACAATGTCAGGTGGAATTAGAGCTTTGGTTCCTGTGAGAGCTCAGAGGGCACATGCAATCTGATACAATTAGGCAGCCTCTTGTGTATAGAAAGACAGATGAGACCTCTGATCCTTGCTTGTCTGTAGTGGGAGGTTCCTCCCATAGGCTGCATGGGAGCATAGCCCCCTCTAGTCCCACAGTAGTCCAAAAGGAACCACAGTAAACACTGACTCTATGTCCAAGAGGCCCTGAGCCTGGGTAGGAAGGAGCCTTGGGGTGACCTCCCCTTCAAAAGTCCCAGAGGTGGGATGAAAGAATGTTCACAATGGTACATAAAACACTATGGGTAAAGATGGCAGTGTTCCTAAAGGGATATGTTTGATGAAGCAGTTTCCTATGGAATGCTGGATTAGTAGAGTGATGTTCCAACAGTTTTTTGCTAGATCTATAAGCAAAGGAAGGAAAAATCAGGACTATAGCAGAAAAAAAAGTTTAATATTGCAAAAGAGAGGAATAGAGAATGCTGGAAGTAAAAGGAAACAAAATAGTTTAGTGTTAAGATTACTCCCTCACAGCTGTGGGGTTCTGTTCTGACCTCCACTTGTAAGTTTTTACCAGCCACCCAAAAACATGTCAGTTTATTGGCTAAACTAAACTATCCATAATACATTGTTTTTATTAAATATTTTATTAAAATTTATCATATAGTAAACATAATAACAGAACAAAGATAGAATAACTCAAAAACAAAATTAATTACTAAGATGCAAGCTAATATGCACAAATATATACAATGTGTACAAACAGATAAGAATGATTTTGCAAACATGCTGGAAATGGTAGAAATTATGTAGTAAACTTTATCCAGTAGATATATAAAATAATTTAATATGTAAAGTATAGCCTTATGAAAACTCTAATGTATAATTATTAATTGTTTTTAAGCAGTCCATAATTTAATAAACACATTAAGAACTTATGTCTGAGATTTTTTTAAATTAATTGCCATTTATCTTTTTCCTTTTTATAATTAATTAAAAATGTAAAATGATTAGAATTCTGTAACAATGAATCAATTAGTTAATTCCAATTTAAGGATTTTAAATTTGACCTGTTTTTAGTAATATAACATTTTAGAAACATAAATATAGTTATTGATAAACTAAGAGCTTTGGAATTCATCTTAATGGGAGGAATGTGCAGAACTGCAAATTTCCATGTGATTTATAAATTATCAGTGCCATTAGTTTTTAATTTGGTGGATAAGGTACTCCATAGCTTTTTAAAATATTTGCAATTCCATATAATGTAGAATAAACCGGCGTTATCTGCCCCACAGGTTATACAATACTGTGAATGACCAGAGTAATATTTAGACATGTTATAAGGGGTTAAATAGGTGTCATTAAGTATAATCAAAGGAATAAAGGTGTCTAATTGAAATATTTTGGAAAACATGTCAATTTATGAGTTATAAAAATTCATATTGGACCAGTAGGAGGAAATTGTATACATTTGTTTTAATTTAAAGTTTATGATAAGTTTAGATGTCTTGGAAACAGCTGTTTGGAGCAACGGGATGACCAAAAGGTAAGATTGCTTTCAGAGTAGATATCCCTCAGACATGAATAAGAGATGTACTAATTGGTTCCCTGAGAGAGCAGCTAATGCATGGAATAGTTTACCAAATTACACTAAAGCAAGTACTAGTTTAGATATTTTTAAGAAAAGCTGTACACTTATAATGAAAACAACTACTTTAGTATATGGGCAAGCTAGAAGAGCATTAATGCCTATGCTTGAAATATTTGTATATATGTATTTATGTAAGTTGTGAGAGAATTTATGACCAGGTTAATAATTGGCAAGTATCCTTTCAGGAGATTAAGATTAAGACCAATTTGCTCACTAGAAGATGAAGGAGATGTTATGAAATCTTTAAATAATTTATTCTTAATAGAAGGAAACTTGAATAAGTTTAGCATCATGTTAGATAATTTAATGTTAGGACTAAAATGTATAGGTTGAAATAAAAATTGTGTTTGAGTCAATATTTAATAATTTTAATAAGGTTTTTAATGTTAACACTAAATTGACAAGAATTTTAGGAATTTTAAATTGTTTTAATGTTCTAAAATTTAGGAAATTAATAGGCAGAGCATGAGATAGATTTTAGGATATTAGCCCATATTCTTTTCCAGTAAGGATACCATGTATTATTAACAGGATTGAAAGTGATAATATGTAGTAACCTACTTGAGTTAGTAATTAAATAGTAGAGATAGAAATCAGGGAGGTTAACCTCACCATTTAATTTGAATTAAGTTAATTTATTATATGAAATCTGTACCAATTTAGATGACTAAATAAATTTACTCAGTAATGAAATAATATTATTGAAAACTTTCTTAGGGATTTTTTGAAAAGTTGTCATTTTGAAATCGAGAATCCTTGGAAATATATTCATTTTACTATGCCAACTTTTGAAAGAAAAGAGAAGTTTAGTTTTGATCACCTTTTTATATAATCTTAAATTCACAGCCAGGTGTTAAGAACATTAGCTCTGTAGTTGTGTGACGGGTCATGATGGAAAATAAGACATAGATATTTCAAAGTTGTATTTATTTGGAACTGAATAGTGTTAGCAATTTTTAATGAGTTGAAGTTTATCTAAAGTGGAAATAGCAGGGATGTTTTCAAATTTAATTTGTAATTTCAAATTTTTCCAAGGAGTCTATAGTGCTAAGAATGCCTGAGATATCTGAGTTGGGATTAAAAAGATATATATTTAAGTCATCAGCATAAACATGAAAGGGATGTGAATTTTGGAGAAATGTGGAAAGTTGAAATACCTTTTTCTGACAAGTAGATAAAAAAGGCTCTACGTATAGATTAAAAATGAGGGGAGATAGTGGACAGCCTTGTCTAACTCCACATTTTACTTGAATGAGGGAGGATTAAAATATATTAGCATAAATTCTGGTAGAGGTATTTTTATAAAGAATATGAATATAATCAATGAACGTTTTGGGGGCTATCAAATGTGGACAATATGGATAATAAAAAATTATATGAAACTCTGTCAAATACTGTAAAAAAATATTTGCCATTATTGTAATTTAAACTTTGTAAAGATTCTAAAGTTAAAGTATGGTCACTGACTTGTTTGCTGGGGAGAAAGATGGATTGAAGAGGTGATAATATGCTAGGAAGAATAGATTTAAGTCTATTGGCTAGTAGAGAGACATAAATGTTTATGTCAAAATTTATAAGAGCCATTAGCCTATAATTTAAAGGATCAGAAGGATATTTGTTAGGTTTAGGTATCATAATAGTTTAGATTGATTTAAATAGAGGTCCACAATTTCATGATGAAAGGAGTGAAAAGGATTTCATAAGATAGGGCTCCTTCTCTTACAAAAGTAACAAATATCTGTTTTTTTATTTATTTATTGTTTTTTGCAAGTGTAAGAAAGGAGTATGTGGGCTTAAAATTTCCTTTCTAGAACAAAAAAAAAAAGATCAGGTGTATCCATTTCTACCTGGCTCATGTACATAAACTCAGTAATGCATCTCTTGACTAAGTTAATATGTTTCTGACTGTGTGCCATGGAAATTGATAAATGGTTCCAATATTATTTATGGTGCTAAGAAATGCATTGCCAGTAGTGCCTGCCTGTTCCCACATATTGGCTGGTGCTGAAGGATATGCTTGTCCCTTTCTAATCCCTTTTCACATGTTTTAATAGGAGGGATTCCTTGAAACTGTAGAAAGTAGCAAACCAGGGGATGATGGTATATTTCAGCAAATTTCTTAAAATGACTGTTACCATAGTCATTGTATTGTTACTGATTCAGTTTCACCCTGTTTTTTAGCAACAGTCTTTCCAGTAACCCTTCAAGCAGGTTACAGTAACTGTTTCCCTAATTTATATAACACATTTTGTTTTGACATCTTTATTACATGTCTGGTGATGAGCTTTTGGGGATTTCCAAGATGAGTTTAAATTCTTCTAATATGTGATATTCATTTTTTGCTTCTTCTACTGCGAAATTCTCTACCTTGGCAGTTTAGAGACTTTGTTACTTTATTTTAACCTTAAAATGGCCTCAAGACATATTTATTCCAAAATGTTTTGTGTTTCTTAATTATGAAATATACCATACAGGCTAACAGCACTACACATACTGCATCTGCTTTTGTTTTTAATGTATTTAGTTTATGAAGTGTTAAGATTTCCAAAGACATGCACCTGGAGCGTTGCTCCCTGGGCCTCCACTGAAAATAGGCTCTGTCCTAGTCAGACTTCATCGGTCAACAAATGTTAAATAAATAAATTAAATAAATAAATTACATTAGTATGTGCACTAACTAGCACTTAATATATGCACCAGTTAACTGATCTGGGTATATGAAAAGGGTAATAAGTGGCCATCACTCATGCAGTTAAGAAAACGCAATAAATAAATACTTTACCATGTAAATTTACTTCATGCCTTCCTTTTCTTTTCTCAAGACAATATTTTTGAAAGGGAAATGCTCTTGATGTCAGGCATTAACGTAAATAAGTATATATGAGTTGACTCAGTAAAGGTCAACCTCATATTTTAGACCCAGCTGTACTAATGCAGCCCTTTTGTTATTAATAAATAGATATTGCATAATGTAATCTGATGAACATGTGTCCATGTTTCCTTCCATGTTTACAGCCAGCCATAAAGGGAATGCCCAGTTGAGTGCTGAACTTCTAGTGGACAGTACCACAAACACTGAACCTGAGGAAATTGCCAATCTGCTAGCTGACAGATTTGGTAATAACTTCACCCCCTTGACATACCCCAAAGCATTTGTGACACCAGTCCTCTACCAGGTATCTCCAAAGAACAAGTCATACAAGCACTCTCCAAGGCCAAAAACATGGCCTCTATGAGACCAGATAATATCCCAGACTGCTTACTAAACAATCTAAAAAAAGACCTAGAGAAACCACTTGGTACTGTCTATAACCATAGCCTGAGAACTGGTTTTGTCCCAGCAAAGTGGAGAACAGCAACAGTAATTCCCTTGCAAAAAGGGAGTCCATCAACAGACCTGGGAACTATCTACCCGTAAGCCTAACCAGCCTTATCTGCAAGGCCATGGAAAGAATCATCTTGGACCTTATCCACAAGGACATAAGTGACCTTTAAACTCTGGACCTGACCCAGTTTGATTTCATCAAGGGGAGATCTGCTTATTAAACCTAGTAGACTTCTTTGAAAACATCACCTAAGCCCTAGATGAGGGCAAAACAGTACATACCACCTGTCGTGATTTAGCCAAGGCCCTTAACACTATCTCCCATTCAGGTATCATAGAGAAACTCTCCCGGCTGGAGATTAACCCATACATTACTAGATGGGTAGCAAACTGGCTCACATGTAACATTACACAATATATAGACAGAGACCATACCATTCAACCCCACATCTGCTACATGTAACATTACACAATATGTAGACAGAGACAATACCATTCAACCTCACATCTGCTACATGTAACATTACACAGTATGTAGACAAGAGACAATACCATTCAACCTCACATCTGCTGCATGTAACATTACACAATATGTACACAGACATGTACTACATGTAACATTATACAATATGTAGACAGAGACAATACCATTCAACCTCACATCTGCTTCATGTAACATTACACAATATGTAGACAGAGACAATACCATTCAACCTCACATCTGCTACATGTAACATTACACAATATGTAGACAGAGACAATGCATTCAACTTCACATCTGCTACATGCAACATTACACAATATGTAGACAGAGACAATACCATTCAACCTTACAACTGCTACATGTAATAAGGTCATCATGTTAGGGTAAAACTGGCTATTATATGTTTTAACATTTTCCCAGCTGAGTCAGTCTAATATTTAAATAACTAAATTAACCATCAGAACTACTTCAGAAACATTTATGGCTCAGCATGAAATCTTCCCACTTTTTACGATTATCCATCTAGATGAGATGGAACTTGAACATTAGAAATATAAATGTATAACACCTGTATTAATTACAATAAACTAAATCATCAGCATACCCAGCCTCTAACATTTGCTGGCTTTACTATCAGCCAGTAAGAAAAATTATATTTCCTTACATAACTATGTTGTAAAATACAGTCTTAAAGTTTTCTGCAATGAAAATTAAAAAAAAAAATTAGCTTTCTGTAATGAATTTCGTTTTCACCAATTAATATATTTATGTGCAACCACAACTGCATATTTCCTCCTCTGTTGGCAATAATTAAGAAAACATCATTCTGCATTAGAAAGGGGTGAGATGCTTTTCTGTCCTTTCTATTTCTGTTATACTGAACATTTTCAGTAGAGGTTATACCAGCATAGGAGATGTTCCATATAATGCTTGGCTGGTGAATCTGATGAAAAGCTAGAGTTTTGTTTTTCCTTTATTAGGTTTCTAAAGTTAATGTAAGCCTTTTCTGATTGTTCATATTAAAAACACGAACATTTACTTACCCGAACACCTAAACGCCGACACATATTCTGCAAACCACAAATACACCGAACGCCCTAAACCGCGAAATTCAAAAATTTGAAATGTCATACTTGTCCCATCCCACTGCCCACTACATACTACCTACACAAACAAACTAAATAAACCACATACATACACTAACCAAAATCCTACTGCTAACCCTAAACTAAACCCTACTTCTAACCCTACACTAAATCTTGTATATGCCACCATGTATGCACTTAACCTAACCCGCACCCTAACCCTAAGGTCCGTAACTATTGCACACTTACCTTAAAAAGCTATACCCAAACAAACTAAATAATCCACACACATACACTTAATAAAACCCTACTTCTAACCCTACACTAAATCTAACATACATTACCATCTATGCACTTACTTTAACCCACACCCTAACCCTAAGGTCCGTAACTATCACACACTTACCTTACAGAGCTATACCACAGAAGGGCCAACCATGACATTTCGACATTTTGGATTTCGCGCTTCAGGACGATCAATGTTTTCGCGGTTCGATGAAGACGTGTCAGTGTTTAGGTGTTCGGGTAAGTAAACATTTGTGTTTTTAATATGAAACCTTTTTCTGAGTAGTTCATTTAAACAAACACAGGAAATCAGGATAAACTTATTAACAGATTTATTCATTTTACATTTTCTGTTTATATTTAGTAACATAGTTTATTGGTCTGTTAAAATGTAAATTTAATGGCAGGAAGATTTAACACAAATGCATTATTTTCCATAACACTGTTCCTATCTCAGTGTTGTAACAGCAAATTTGTATTGTGTTTAATATCCTTACTCTGTCTTGGTCTCAGTAACCGATTTAATCTCTGGAATTTCCATAGACACTATACAAGTTACAGTAGACTGTTAAGAATGCACTGTGGATATGTTTATGGTCATTTAAACATTTCTTTTGGGTGTGTTATTGCTTCTGTAAATCTGATTATTCTAAAACTATGCCTAGTGATAAGTAGGTGCATATACATTATGACATTCTCACATGGCACATGTCTCTGGATTCTAATGTAATTCGACCTTGTCACATCCGTGCCTTGTATAAAATGCAATACTGTATATTATGTTAATACACAGAAAAGAAGTACACTTTCCATATTGCAAGTCTTAGTCTGAACTTAAAAATAGATACACAGAGAGTCAAACTAGAATCTCTGTCTCTCAGGCCTTTGTAAAGCAACTGTTAAAGAAGTGCATAATTGCATTTGCATAGACCTTACAGCAAAACGGCAGCATGTTATCTGAATTGCATTGCCGAAAGAAAGGCAAATTGTATTGCTCAGGCAGTCTTTGTCTATGCCCTGAGTCCATGGTAGTTACTTAGTCAAAAATTCTATGTCCTACAATCAGCTGCATGATTTCTATAAATATTGGTATGCACATACTAGAAAATTGGTAGAACAAGTCATTATATGTTGAGACCTTCAATACGTCTTAATTATGTAGTGTCAGTCATCTCTTGTCTTCCTGATGACTACATTACAGTAAGTGTTTATATGATTTTCCATACCTCTCCTTGCATCTGTCCTCATGATTGTGTCTGACAGAGCAGATTACTTGCTCACAATAAACCAATTAGTCACGTACAAAACAAATTATCATTACTGCCAAACTAAAGCTTAAGCGAAGTTAAAAGGTCAGTATGGAACAAAATAGTCATTTAACAAGAGATATAAATTTTTCTGAAGATTTTACAGTGAAGCTTTTCTAAGGTCTTTTTCTGTCGCATATTAGTAACTGATTCCATAAAGTGTCCATAGATCTGTACAGTCTGCTGCCTATTTTATCATACACCACAAGTGGTAAAAACTTTTTCTAATCACCAATATACTGCTGTGT
Source organism: Protopterus annectens (assembly GCF_019279795.1). NCBI lineage: Eukaryota > Metazoa > Chordata > Ceratodontiformes > Protopteridae > Protopterus > Protopterus annectens. Next base: position 302,315,530 of record NC_056745.1, on the reverse strand, counting down.
TAATAGCATCATTGTTCGGAATATCAAAGTACATGATTGGATGGCAAAGAACTCTAATTCATGTGGATGCCTAGTTAAGGTAAATTTCCATGCTGGTGCAGTTATGTCATTAGACCTTGGCTTCAGCAACAGCACAAGCAGAATTATTGATCTGGGCATATTAACAGTATTAATGATTTCGCCTTATTCATACTTCACATTAATTCTATTAGCAGGCTTTGCCCTGGCACTAGGGACACACATTGCATTGCCCTGCTTGTACCACCACAACTATATCCTAGTGACAGTGTAACTGCCTATAATGGGGAACGACACCCCTATTAATCCACTCATCCCTACGCTTCCCCTTGACTGGAAGAGGTAACAGTTAGTAGCTGCTTCACTCTCTCCCTTCCTGATAGGTTGTGGAATATTGTAGATGATCAATAAGTCTAGTCCGGCAACATGTTCAGGAACAGAACCCCTACATCAGCTTATAACGCTTCCACAGAACCCCTACATCAGCTCATAAAGCTTCCACTTACAGGACAAAAAAGCAAAAGATGTTGTTTTGAAAAATAGTCTTTCATCTTCTTTCACTATTACCAAACACATCTACTTTGCTTCTAACATGACTTTCACACATGGTTACCTTATGTTCAGTTTTACCCCAGCCTATGACATATTTACCCGCTGCCAAAAGGAAATGCTTTGTGCAAAAACAGAACAACAAGTATTATGATTATGTATTACTAACTAGATACAAAATCTTGATTGCCTTTTGTAAATTGCTAAGAGGATCAGTTGTATAAGACAGACTGAAAGGAGAATTGCATTTGGTTGTTAAAAGGGCACTAAATCATTTTTAAGCAATGCTTTAGCTTAGAAAGATGTATCATATGTCACACACTCAGCTCCATCACTACAAATATCTAATTAAACTCTGTGTCCAGTCAAAGATAACTAATCAAATGCATAACTGAAGTGTAGGAGTCTCTCTCTTGTTTGACATTTCTTTAGCAAACATCCAAGTCAGTATCCCGGAAGCATGGTTGGCCAAGTTTATTGGAGACTGCAAGTTGGGTACTGTTATCTACTTACTGAAAATGGTCTGAGACTAAACATAAAAATTCAACATAGAAGCATTCAGCAGAAAAGCTGTTCCTACCTCATATATTGTAAGTGGTACATCTCTTCAGACAGATACAGTTATAATAGACCTAGGTACTTATGTGGGCAACTCTCTGTCATTCAAGCATCATGTTCCTGCCAAGGATAAACATATTTCAGTCTGACCCAAATAATTTCCTAGGGAATATCTCCAAGATTCAAAGAACTTATCTTACACCTCTACTCTTCATTGTCAGATACATCACTGAATATAATGCCCCTGGTGGTACGAACACATCCAAACATACCACTCAGCTGGAGAGGCCCCAATGATTTTTAACCAAGAAAATTAAAAGCCTTAAATCCATCAAATGTCCTGATAGATTAACACAAGTCTCTTTACACTCAGTAGTTTACTGCCTAATATGGGGTGATCTGTACCTTGCTTTTTCAAACATGAAAGATTCACTTCTAGTTAAAGTCCTGTTTCTTCACAAAACCAGTGGTTCTTCAAGCAATTGTACTAGGTACCTAAATATGCATCAGTAAATAAACAAGACTCAATGCAGTGACAGGCTTCTAACTCAAAATATTCCCAGTCCAGTGCTGAGCACTGTTGAGTGCTGGTCAAGGGTGCAAGAACGTTTAAGTGTCTATTTAAAGGTGTGTACATTTTGGCATCTTATGGTCCCTTTGGTTGCTCACCTAGTGTTGCCCTATGATACTATGTTACTTTGTTAAAGGTTCAGTGCAAATTTCTCCCCTCCTTCACCCCCAAAAGAAGAAATACTTATCCCAGCTGAATGTAATCTCCCTGTCATCTCAGATGTCCAAGTGAGAACTGCCCTAAACAAAGCAAAAAACACAGCATCAATGGGACCTGACGGTATCCCGGGGTGCGTGTTACGTGAACTCCAAGAGGAGCTAAACCCACACATAAAAATGCTATTTAACCTTAGCCTTACTTCGGGATATGTACCTGAACACTGGCGTACAGCAACAGTGGTCCCACTCCACAAGGGTGGTGCCTCTACAGACCCTGGAAACTACCGCCCCATAAGCTTAACTAGCCTGGTCTGCAAAGCTATGGAAAGAATCATTATGGAACTCATAAACAGAGACATAGGGGACCTACAGACACTTGACCCCACCTAGTTCGGCTTTGTAAAGGGCAGATCCTGCCTTTTAAACCTGGTTGACTTTTTCGAAACAGTCACTAGAGCCATTGATGAGGGCAAAGCAGTCCATACAGCATACCTGGACTTGGCTAAGGCCTTCGACACAATACCCCACTCAGGCATCATAGATAAGCTAAACAGCTTAAAAGTAAACCCTTATGTCACTAGATGGGTTGCAAACTGGATAAAGGACAGAACCCATAAAGTTAAAATCGCTGGAGCAATGTCAGACTCAAAGCCAGTCACAAGTGGTGTCCCACAGGGATCTGTCCTGGGACCCCTCTTGTTCGGCATTTATTTCTCAGATGTTAAAGCAAACATGGGAAGGCTGTGGCTGACAAAGTTCACAGATGACTGCAAACTAGGCGCCATAGTCGATACACCAGCAGACACACACATCCTACAAAAAGGCCTCACTGAAACGGACAGCTGGTGCTGTAGTCACGGCCTTAAACTAAATGCCAAAAAATGTATAGTCATCCCTTTTGGAAAAAACAAAGTACCCACAAATTATCACATAGACAGCAACCCACTGAGTACGGAAAAAGTAATCAGAGACCTAGGGACCCAAGTAGACAGCGACCTCTCATTTGACACCCACGTTGCCAAAGTGGTTAGAAAAACATTCTACCTTGCACACCTCATCATGAAGGGATTCACATCCAGATTCAAGGATGTCATTGTACCCCTATATTCCTCCCTCATCAGACCCATGATTGAGTACAATGCCCCATTTGGTATGTACCTCACCCGGCATTTGCAACAGCTGGAGAGACCACAAAAGTACCTCACCAAAAGGATCAAGGGTCTCCAACATATGTCTTATTCTGCCAGACTAAAGAAACTTCAGCTCTATTCAGTAGCATACCACCTGCTCAGAGGTGATCTCTGCCTGACATACAAGGCCATGTCCAATCAGGATCTGATGGACATGCTCCACCTCAAAAATCCAAATCCATCAGGACCACGAGAGCTAAAGACTTAAACCTCGGCACAAGTATGAATAGGACATGCTGGAGGGATAGATTCATAACTCAGAGGCTTCCCATGCTTTGGAACAGGATCCCAGTTCATATTAGGCAGAGCCCCTCACTGACTCTCTTCAAGAGAAATCTTGATGAGTGGATGGGAGATCGTAAGTTTACCCCAGGGGTCACATCTGTGTCACTGCTAGACAGGGGCACAGTATTCTAGATTTATTCTGTACATTTTTGTACCATTTCATGGGGTGACAAAAGCCACATCACTATGGCTAGGCTTACAAATGCCCCAGGGCAGATAGCCTAGTACTATACTATGAAACTATGAAACTATAAACACTATATTGAAACTTTTACACTATATTCAGGAATGCATAGTTTGTTTAGAGGTAATTTCTGCTTAATTTCTAACATTCTATATGAGTCTGAATCATTGGATCTAAGCTACAACATGTGAAGATAACATAGTCTGATAATGCAACACTGAAAATAGACAATATCATCAACTAAAAGAGGGATGGTTTTGTGATGTAGTATCCAGGTTTCTGGAATTAATTACCTCTTTCTTTATGCAAAAACACTAGTCTGAGTGAATTTAAAAATAAAACACACATTTGTTTCTTCTGACTGGATGTCACGTATCTGGGAGCTATCACTCTTCCATGGAGTAAACTATAATTTTTGTATATCCAGTATCCAAGAGTGCTTTTGTTGGGCACCTACATTACCCTTCCATGTATCCATACAGTGTTCCAAGGGATGGTAATGCAATGGGACAAGCATGGAGATGTACTTTATTCATGCAAGTGATACAGTTCCTCCAGAAGCCCCACACCCACCTTATAAACTAGTTATTCCTGTTAGCTCACCTGTTGCTCCGGTGAGATATATATGTAGATATATATATATATATATATATATATATATATATATATATATATATATATATATATATATATATGCTGTAGAATAGTATGTGTGTTGTACCTTTAAGAAGCATTACAAGGTCAGTATGTGCATAATATAAATAGCCAGCACATGCTAGCTCCAGTGCCATTTTGAGAGTGCAGCCAGAGAGTGAGCATTAATGACTGTAATAGCTAGTTTGGTTATAAGTTTATCTAAGTTAAAGTTATTAAGCCTCGATCCTGATGTGTTTGTACATAATAAAACTGCTTGAACAGAACCCACAAAAACTTGTCTATTTTATCCTGACTGGACAAGCGACATCTGCTAAATATAAGGGTACTGGTTTCAAACAGTAAAAGCACTATAAAATAAACAGTTGTTAATTCAACAACACAGTGATTGATGAATTGCAGCAATGTCCTGGCAAACCTAGACAAATTAAATCTAAGCAATATGTCAAAAGATAGCATTTCTGGAGGGGGGCACTGCACCCCCCAGTAGGGTTTTGTTCTCACACCCCTTCGTACATTTATATGCTTACTTCACAGATTAACAAAAGTGGGGTAGTATACAACTCCAGAAACTGTGATATTTGCTAACAGTACAGTGTCCTTCAACAAAAATGTCATTTAGACAGTTAAAAATTAAGGATTTTGTTAATAGTGTTTCACTGCCTAAGATCAATCAATGGCAATCAATTTTCTAATATAGTGCACATAGAGACAGATACAGATATATATAGATACAGATATACATATAAATGATAGAGAGAGATTAAATGTGGAGCAGCTATACCTAAAACATGTCTATATTTTATATGCAAACAAAAACACACATATATTCACACACACACACACACACACACACACACACACACACATTAAAGTTCTGTTTCAGACAGTTTCTAGATACAGCCTTTTCTGTTTTGACCCTGTTTGCCTGATTACATATCTTATTACATATGCACACACATACACACAAACACACACACACAGCAATATATACATATATATATATATATATATATATATATATATATATATATATATATATATATACATATATAGGTAGATATATGGGTTCACTGCAGGTGGGTGAACATTACACTTATTGAACGGAAAGAAGCCAGTACATATGATCAAAAGGCAGATGACTGTATGCATCAGCTTTATTTCTGTCTGAGACTGTGGGTGGAGATCAGGGACAGTACCCTTTCCCCACTGCATTGCGATCTCAGAGTTCATCAATATAATTTTCAGAGGTTGTGGTTGTGTAGGGAAGTTTGCTCCATTCCAAAAACACATTTAAACTATATTTCTTGTTGTTTTTCAATCAGCAGAAGATTGATCTTTTGTGCTCAATCATTTGTCATTTGACAGTCTGTTCTTTTTTATTTAGTGTATGACACTCATCTATATACTCTACAACGAAAAAAGAAACTCCTTGATTATACAACGGGTATAAAACCCGTCTTCTGAAGAAAAATATCAAGAGCAAAGGAGCCTATGAACTTAGGATGGTTTCTGACTTCAAATATTCTTCCTTCACTGTGTTAGAAAACTAAAAAACAATACCCTCTATTGGTTTGAACTTATTTATAATGACATGTCCTGTTATGATCCAACAGACTTTGTCAATATACTTGCAAACAAATGTAGTACCAACTTCACTTAGCTTCTATTCAAAGTCCTGAAATAACTTAATACCTTACTTCCTCAATTGGAAGTATCTTGGGGGGGGGGGTGGCTGCTGGGTAGCTGACATGTAATCTGGCACAAGTCAAGGCTCACATAACAGCAAGAGCCAGAATTAGAAGGACATGTGCAGTGGTCTCCCAACTTGTGATAGCCGCTCTTGCCTGCATGCCAAAAGGGTGGGGGTCGGGTTAGGGATACTGAAAAGTGCCACCATAGCTTGCATCCTGAATGATGTGAAGCTGCTGGATGGTTTTTTGCATGAGTTTACCAGATCTCAAAGTATGAAATTTAAAACAAGAGTTTGGAAGTTCCATTCAGTGAGTTGGTTCCAGTCAAACTATATGTTGATGAATCAGTTTCTGACAAACCAAATGGATACTATAATTCATATATGAAACTGTGCATTTACTTTGCATTCATCTAACCCCCTGCTTTCCATTGGAATATGTTACAATATATCTTGCTCATTTCCTGCTTAGTTATATACCATTTTATCAAACTGGAAGATACCTAAATGCAGTTGCCTAACCGCTAAAGGTCTATAGTCCACAATACTGAAAGCAACATATTCTGGAAAGTCCTTTATCAAGTCCTTCTAGAAAATATCTTCATCCCATAAAAGGTCTGCTGACATACTAAAATGCTGATGAGCAGAGTGGACAGGACTATATGCTGTAAATGCCATAAGCTGTCAATAGTCTTGCAAATACAGCAGGAGCTTAAAAGTGCATTAAAGAACAGGACACCAATACATCAAGCTAGCATTTTATGCAAAAATCAAAATAGTTGGCATAATGGTTAAGGTGTTGACCTTATAAATATAAGGTGCAGTGTTTGATTCTCAACTGGGGTAATTGGTGAGGCTTAAAATGGCTCACAAGGGCAGCTAGCCTAGTACTAATCTATGAACCTGGTGTGTTTGTGCTGGTAGATGATATCACCCCACACTCCTACGTAGAAGACAGCTCCCCTTTCCCACATTACCTAATTATTTCCACAATACATTCATACTACCTCAGAGAAAACAAAATTACATTTTTCCCCAGAGACAATGGTTGTTGAAGTAACTTTTTTTCATGTGCTCTCTGAGTAAGAATCCTTAGGAAGGGGGTTCAGGGAGGTTTCCCCTTGTAAAATCATTTAATTAATGTACATTTTGTGTCCATGTAATAACACTAGCTGTCCTTTAATTATGCAGTTTTATGATTTTTGCACATACTTTGTGCACGTGCAGGACTGCACATAGTTTGTAGCACTATATGTACACTTTACAGTACCCTGTTCTGCCTAAGTGTGGTTACATGATTTTTTTGCTGCATAATTTTATAGGCTTGTATAATGACTGAACCTGATGTCACAGTTCACAGCAAGTCCTCTCCCCCTCCATCACATGGGCAGGTGTCTGGCTGTTCTAACTTATAAGCATTATTACCATAGCTTGCATATTTTCAAATAATGACTATAAAACTGTGTCTCATGGATCTGCTTTTTTATGTAAATTGGTAGATCTGCAGTTTTAATAGAATTTTAGTAAGCATTCTGATTCCAAATATAACAAAGCAGTTCTTCTGATACTATACAGATTTTTTACCTGTTTTTTGCTCTTCTTAATCTCTCCATCTAGCCATCCCAGCACCCCTCTGGCTTATCTGTTCCCTGTCCCACTTGGCGTAAGCACCTCATATTAACACTAACTTCATACTTGTCTAGGCAGTACAAGGTGACAACAAGCTGCTGGCTGTTAGACAGCCTCGTTCAGATATTTTTTTCAGTTTGTCCTAACTTGCCAGAGTTGATCTTGTGTGATGAATGCATAATGTGTGCTGTGTGGATCTATTGTGGCATAACCAAAGCAATGACGTTGTCACCCATGTGTGCTGCCATCATACAGACCAGCCATCCACACATTTATCTAGGGCCTGTTTCTGGCCTCTGCTGGTTTCTCCTAAAAATTGAAGAATCTGAACTCTCCTCATGAGGCAAAATAGCTGACCATTAGTTGCTCAATTGTGTCTTTCCTGACCAGATCCACAGTTACCTAGTCCACTCTCTGAACTCAGTTTACTTGCTTTGTAGTTACAATTCCAGCCTCTATACCAGTAGAGTAGAATCCATATTTTAATAAGGATTAAGATTTTTTAAAGTCTACTAATCCCTAAAATTACCATTTTGTAATCTAGATGATTGTGTTAGTGTCCAAAGCCCATATTAGATCTTAGTCACTGCTGTTCACACACCTAAACCAGTCATAACAACACATAAAAAGGACACTAGACAAAAAAAAAACAGTTTAAGAAAAAAGCTCATGTAAACGGGTTTTTTCAAAAATGCTCTGCCTTTATAGAATAGTAAAGCTGGCAATGCTTTTATATATTCTGTGATCCTGTGAAAGCTAGCAACCGGTCATTTCTTTTTCTGCCTGCACATAGCTGTAAACATAGTTGTCTATTAGGTGAAAATTCAGCCACACAACATCAGATATGCATTTGCACTGTAAGTGTGCAAACACATGCACACTAAAAGACATAAAGAAGAGAATTCTTGGATTTACAAAGTAAAGGGAAAATGTCACAACTTAAGGAAAGCAAGGGAAAAGATCAATGGAAGAAAACAGAGGGAAAACAGATCAAACACTATTAATTTCAAAAATCATCAAGATGAGTTAAGCCATAATGGGAACATCAACTGAAGTACAATAGACAGCATAAGATAGGGGGGAGGGATACAAAGGATTTACTAATGATTTGTTTTTGTGATAATTTTTTTAATTCTAGAGTTGGACTCATTTATTCTGTTTCTGTTTTCTCCAGATTATTGCTTGATATGCCAATTCTATTGAGCAAAAATAAGTTGCTTTTAGTTGCATTAATGTTACATGGCCAGTTACATAAAGCCTGACAGTTTAGCTTAGAGGGTTAGGGCTATGTAGTATTAATAAGCTTTGTCCTGGGTTTGATTTTCTAAATTTCTATTTGAAAAGTGTGTTACTCTGAACAAGTTACATAATCAGACACACCTTCAAAATAGGGCAATTGCATTCTGTTTGCTTATCTAGTTAAAAAGGAGTTCCTATTAAATGATCAAAGAGGCATTCTTTCAAATGCATCTTGATCGAACTTGAAATCACGAAAAGGCAAAACAGCGAAATGGCATATAAGCAAATTCTTTCCCTGGGAAAGAAATCGCTTGGCCACTTCCATTACTTTGTCATTTTTGTGACTGTAGTGTGATCTCAGAGTTGGTATATTTAAGTAGGGGGGTGTGGGGGAGATAAAGCCCCCCACTTTATGTAACGTTTAACATTTTTTTTTTTTTGGTGGAACAGCGATTTTTTCCCTTGGAAAAAAATCGCTGTTCTAAGCATTTGAGATTGTAGGCTTTCACTTTCATGGGTTCAATAAATTATCGTTCCCATTTTTAAGTGTTCAGTGATTTAACATAGATACTTACAAAGACTTCCTTATTATTTTAACCTACTATTAGCAATTTCAAAAAGATCAGTATTTGCTTTTGCAGTTAGCATTTTTTATTTTTGCTTTTAAATGCAAATGAAGCAACTTTATTTGAATTTACAGGATGCACTTATACTTGTAAAAAAGGGAATATGATACTACTTGAAAGAATAAAAACAAATAAATAAATAAATAAAAAGACAAAAAGTACAGCCTTGTATAACAGTCCTGCAAGTGGACATAATGGTCCTAAAAACACCACCACCCCCCCTGGCTCTGAGTAGTTGTGCTTCCTGCTCAGCCTTCTATGTAGGTAAAATTAATAGAATGTGTAGGGATGGAATTTATGAGCACACTTATGACATAAGAAATGCAAAACTCAGCAATTCCTTGTTCAGGCATTCTATCAAATGCAAGAACCTTAAGAGGTTTATATTTTTGTTATAGATAAGGCTGCTAGAGATGAAGGAGGGGGAGATATTGAAAACTTGCTGGAGAAAAAGGAGCTAATCTAGCCATCATGGCTAAATGCTTGCAGTGACCATGGTATTAATGATCACATTTCTACAGTTAGTATTTAGGCAACAGGCTTCATCATTGTGAGTGGTGATTTTTATCATTTATTATTTTTATTTTTCATTTTTATTGTCATCACTATTTTTATGTTAATTTTTCAGTTTTGACTTACAAAAAGTGTAATTTTATATTATGCATACCCTTTATAGGGTAGCTATTTCGAGTTGAAAAAGAATCTTGTATTTTAAATGATCCTTGTATTTTTTAATGAGAATTTGTTTCTAGTTGGTTGATTTAGTGAATACATTTTGGTTGAGTATGTTTTATTTAACTCTGATGAAGTCCCTGAACTGTTTGGGAGCATAAATATTTAGTTAAATAAACTGAAACTAATCTGGTACAGCTGCATTTTCTTCTGTGTTTTATTTAGTTTTTTTCAGTATTTTTGTTGATCTGGCTCTGAGTAGGAGTTTGTGTGTGACCGCTCCCAGGTTCAAGGCCCATCATCTGTGCATAACAGGTTCAATTGGTCAGAACAGACAATGATGCGAATGACAGAGTTCTTCTAATGTGAGCTGCATAATCCTGTTACAGGGTGTTTTCAAGTGTGCTAATTTACGCTTAAAAATATTCTGAGAGACTGTAGTGCAACAGTCAAATGACAGAAAAGCAAGAATATGAGCCAATCACTGCAAGAGTTTCATAATAAAAACTGTGATAATATCTTAAACTTTGGTGCAGCTTCATATATTGATTTATATGGCCTGGACACACACTTTCTAGTTAAATGTATTGCACAGAGTCACACAGTAGGCAAGTGGAGAAGAAAGAATAAATCCAAAACTGCCAGTCAATGACAATGCAACTTAGAAATAAAAACAGTTATTGTGAGCTGCAAGAGGGAGCTTGCATCATCTGTCATCATCCCACTGGGACATGATTAAACCTGTCAGGAGAAAGTAGGAAGTGTTCAGGGCTGCATAGTTGATAGTTTGCTACCTTGCAGTGAAACAGAATGATTCTCAGGATTTACCTCAAAACCAGCCTTGATGCAAGTTGCAACAGGTGCATGTTCTGCTTATAAAGATTGCAAGGTAATTGGTATATAACATTTTGAGAAGACATTGGTTGTCATACAGCACATATTTATAAAAACAGATAACAGCAAAGGGTCCAAAGGGAAAACCTGTTGAAGTGCCATCTAAACAGGAAAAAAAATCACTAATGCTTTGTCTAATTTGTCTATGAGACAGTTTCGAAATCATTCAACAGGCATCAGCCTTCTGAAGAGAATTGTATTAACAGCATCAAAGGCCTCTGAATGAACAAAGAAAGATACATTTTTAATTTGAAAAGTGACTTTTGGACAGGGTGCTGTCAGTAAACAAGCAAGAGTAATGGTTGTGCTGTAGCCATTACAAAAACTCTTCCTATTTTTTCGTCTTTGATAATGAACAGTTTTTAGCCTGCAAAGTTAGTGTTTGCATGACTTTGGCTATAGCACATTATAAAGTTAATTCGAGGTAAGGTAATGTATATGTTGCTTAGGTACAACTGACATTCCTTTTTTTCCAAGTAATCATTCAGCTGTAATGAAACTATACCCTAAAGTAGTTTAGACAGATAGGGAAAACAGAATGGGGATGATATCTGTCATTTACTAGCAGGCATGGGTCTTTGTGTTTGGAGATGGGAAGAGCTGTGGCACTCATCCACAGTCTGGGGCATATGACGCACTCAGAGACAGACTGAACAACTTAAGACTCTAAAGAAGAAAACATACCGCAAGCAAGCTTTAAGAACCTTTAATGGAAACCATTATCTCCAGCGTGTGAACATAGAACCTTTAATGGAAGCCATTATCTCCAGGGTGTGAACATAGAACCTTTAACAGAACCCATTATCTCCAGCGTGTGAACATAGAACCTTTAATGGAAGTCATTATCTCCAGGGTGTGAACATAGAACCTTTAATGGATGCCATTATCTCCAGGGTGTGAACATAGAACCTTTAATGGAAGCCATTATCTCCAGGGTGTGAACATAGAACCTTTAATGGAAGCCATTATCTCCAGGGTGTGAACATAGAACCTTTAATGGAAGCCATTATCTCCAGGATGCAAGCAAAGAAACTTTGAAGGAAGCCATCATCCCTGGGATATGAACAAAGAACCTTTGTTGGAATCCGTCATCTCCAGGATGTCCACATCCAGGAAGGTGGTACTTCTGCATCAAGACTAATAGGATATTTGGAGGTGAAAATTAGACATGGCATGAGCACAGAAAAGTGGACAGCCTCTGAATGGTGGCACTGCCAACCTCTAAAGATGAATATCTAACAAACATGACCATCAGATCTTCAAATTTGGTCACAAGGTCATTGGTAAGTGTGTGTAAGAGTTTTTTGTTTGTTTGTTTATTTGTTTGTTTGTTTTTTAATCTGCACAGAGCCTCTTCCCTTATGTGCACAGTAATAATTAGTGGATAATAACAAGGCTCTCAGAACCACTTGGTATGTTCTTCTGGTGTCCATGCAAACAAAAAGTAATTTTAAGTGTTATTACATTTTGTATCAAGGTACTACATCACATTCCATATCACCAGCAAGCAACAAGACAACAATGACAACCCATTTGATCCCTTCACTAACAGGCAAATAAATACAGAAGAAATAATAGTTTCAGTGCAAACAAACTTCCATTAACTATTTGCACATGGGAGAAAGAGAGCCAAAGGTTGCAAAGCGGCAAATGTGGAAAATGGAAATTCCAACAGAGATATGGTGGCAACCTCTGTCACTCAGATATGTCTATCCATAGAGCAGCCAATCAGTCAGGTTACAATACACTGAAGGAAGAAGGAAACTGGAACAACCAGCCAGAACCTTCCACAAATAGGTAAACTAGCTGTATCATAGTAAAACCCAGTATTTGTCTGACGGAGAAGGAGTGTTTTCTCCACACAGACATCAGATTTAAATAAAAAGTATTAGTGATCAATGAAAATTCAAACTACTAAATTTTAAATATTAAAACATATAATGTGAAGGAACTTAAGGACCATAAGTCCTTTGTTTGCTCATACTATCACGTGTTTATAACTTTAGATTTAGTTTATCTTTTGAACATTATCATTCCTTGTGAAAACAGTTTTATTTCTATACTATACATTTTAATCTGTTATCCTGTTTAGAGGTAATACAATTTTTCTGGAAGATTATCCACTGCCCGGAAATAGGCTTCCTCATATAACTTTTATATCTTCACTTTTCATGTTCATATTATGCCCTCTAGTTCTCCTACATTCATTTCTCTGGAAAATAATATCCACATCATATTAATATACATCAGTTAGTTGCTGCCTAACAGCTCTAACATCCAGCCTTGGTTACTGACTGTGTGCTGTTCCCCCCTTGATAAGTGTCTGCTGTGTTGATCCACTTTTCTGTCACCTCCAATATATTCTAACCTGACTGATTTGCTGTTCAAAAACGAACACGTGTGTGTGTGTGTGTGTGTGTGTGTGTGTGTGTGTGTGTGTGTGTGTGTGTGTGTGTGTGTGTGTGTGTGTGTGTGCATGCACATACGAGACAGAGAGAAAGCACCTGTGTGTCTGTATGAGTACAAGTGAGCACACACATATGCATGTATGTGTGAATTTTCATGTTTATCTGCAAGCATATGGTACACATTTGTGTGAGACTGAGCACATATGTATGTGTTTCTGTGCTTATCTGTGTCTATCTGTTTTTATGTCTGTCTAGTTGCATGGTGCTACTCATAACTCTAAACTGTACAGATTTCTGCAGAATGTCCACATTTTTGCCTCATATTTTTGGTCCATTTTTCATAAAATTGTGGTTTCCTGGAAAATTAGTGGCAAATCGTTAGACTGAAGTTAGAAAATAATGACAGACATTTGAGTTTCAGACTTCATACCCTTCAGACATTTCATGCTAATGCAAAACCTGTTGTTCTGTCAACTTTCTAAGTTTGTGAGAGCAATATTTAAAAATTGTCCCTATTTTTGGGCCTTTGTCCCACTTTTATTTATGGCTTTGTCCAGAATTCTTGCTCTAAGAGTTTGAAAGGTATGCTACCATATGGTAGACTTGCATCCTGTCTTCCATGTCACTTGGCTTTTACTCATTGTTTCTGGGATGTGCACTACTCATCATGACACTGAACTGGACTAAACTTTTACTGATAATGTATGTATGCATCTGTGGATGAATGGGCTTTGAACATCCTTCTGAGGCATTTGAGGATTATAATCATGTCACCTTTCATTCTTCTGTCCTGAACATAATATGTATTAACAATTTTTTTTCTTTCTTTCTTTCTTTCTTTCTTCCTTTTTTTCTTTCTCTTTCTTTCTTTCTTCATATGATCTAGTGCAAACCCTGCACCACCTTTGTTGTTTTTTTAAAGAAGTCCTTCCAATTTTCTAACAAACCGGCAGAGATAAGGTCTCCAAAACTGAAAAAGCATTCTACACAGAGTATCACCGCTGTATAAAA